>NW_028270159.1:3270027-3347758 GCF_037043375.1 Chiloscyllium plagiosum | reverse complement strand
ACCTTCCCTTCTCACGCGCTCGCTCACTCTCCCTTCCCCTCTCACGGCTCGCTCACTCCTCCCTTCCCCTCTCACACGCTCGCTCACTCTCCCTTCCCCCTCTCACGTGCTCGCTCACTCTCCCTTCCCCTCGCTCACTCTGGCCCTCCCCCTCTCACGCGCTCGCTCACTCTCCTCCCCTTCCTCACGCGCTCGCTCCACTCTCCCTTCCCCTCTCCACGCGCTCGCTCACTCTCCCCTCCCCACTCACACGCTCACTCCTTTCCCCTCTCACGCGCTCGCTCACTCTCCCTCCCCTCCCTCTCATGTGCTCGCTCACTCTCCCCTCCCCTCTCACGTGCTCGCTCACTCTCCCCTACCCTCTCACGCGCTCGCTCACTCTCCCCTACCCTCTCACGCGCTCGCTCACTCTCCCCTCCCATCTCACGCGCTCACTCACTCTCCCTTCCCCTCTCGCGCTCGCTCACTCTCCCTTCCCCTCTCACACGCTCGCTCACTCTCCCTTCCCCTCTCACGTGCTCGCTCACTCTCCCTTCCCCTCTCACGCGCTCGCTCAGTCTCCTTCCCCTCTCACGCGCTCGCTCAGTCTCCCTTCTCCCTCTCACGCGCTCGCTCAGTCTCCCTTCTCCCTCTCACGTGCTCGGTCACTCTCCCTTCCCCTCTCACGCGCTCGCTCAGTCTCCCTTCTCCCTCTCACGCGCTCACTCACTCTCCCCTCCCCTCTCACGCGCTCGCTCAGTCTCCCCTTCTCCCTCTCACGCGCTCACTCACTCTCACTTCCCCTCTCACGCGCTCGGTCACTTTCCCTTCGCCTCTCACGCGCTCGCTCACTCTCCCTTCCCCTCTCACGCGCTCGCTCACTCTCCTTCCCCTCTCACGCGCATCGCTCACTCTCCCCTCACCTCTCACGCGCTCGCTCAGTCTCCCTTCTCCCTCTCACGCGCTCACTCACTCTCACTTCCCCTCTCACGCGCTCGCTCACTTTCCCTTCCCCCTCTCACAGCGTTCGCTCACTCTCCCTTCCCCTCTCACGCGCTCGCTCAGTCTCCCCTCCCCACTCACGCGCTCGCTCACTCTCCCCTCTCCTCTCACGCGCTCGCTCACTCTCCCCTCTCCTCTCACGCGCTCACTCACTCTCCCTTCCCCTCTCACGCGCTCGCTCACTCTCCCCTCCCCTCTCACGCGCTCGCTCAGTCTCCCTTCTCCCTCTCACGTGCTCGCTCACTCTCCCTTCCCCTCTCACGCGCTCGCTCAGTCTCCCTTCTCCCTCTCACGTTCTCGCTCACTCTCTCTTCCCCTCTCACGCGCTCGCTCACTCTCCCCTCCCCTCTCACACGCTCGCTCACTTTACCTTCCCCTCTCACGCGCTCGCTCACTCTCCCTTCCCCTCTCACGTGCTCGCTCACTCTCCCTTCCCCTCTTACTCTCCCTTCCCCCTCTCACGCGCTCGCTCACTCTCCCTTCCCCTCTCACGTGCTCGCTCACTCTCCCTTCCCCTCTCACGCGCTCGCTCACTCTCCCTTCCCCTCTCGCGCTCGCTCACTCTCCCTTCCCCTCTCACACGCTTGCTCACTCTCCCTTCCCCTCTCACGTGCTCGCTCACTCTCCCTTCCCCTCGCTCACTCTGCCCTCCCCTCTCACGCGCTCGCTCACTCTCCCCTCTCCTCTCACGCGCTCGCTCACTCTCCCTTCCCCTCTCACGCGCTCGCTCAGTCTCCCTTCCCCTCTCACGCGCTCGCTCAGTCTCCCTTCTCCCTCTCACGCGCTCGCTCAGTCTCCCTTCTCCCTCTCACGTGCTCAGTCACTCTCCCTTCCCCTCTCACGCGCTCGCTCAGTCTCCCTTCTCCCTCTCACGCGCTCGCTCACTCTCCCCCTCCCCTCTCACGCGCTCGCTCAGTCTCCCTTCTCCCTCTCACGCGCTCACTCACTCTCACTTCCCCTCTCACGCGCTCGCTCACTTTCCCTTCGCCTCTCACGCGCTCGCTCACTCTCCCTTCCCCTCTCACGCGCTCGCTCACTCTCCCTTCCCCTCTCACGCGCTCGCTCACTCTCCCCTCACCTCTCACGCGCTCGCTCAGTCTCCCTTCTCCCTCTCACGCGCTCACTCACTCTCACTTCCCCTCTCACGCGCTCGCTCACTTTCCCTTCCCCTCTCACGCGCTCGCTCACTCTCCCCTCCCCTCTCACATGCTCGCTCACTCTCCCCTCCCCTCTCACGCGCTCGCTCACTCTCCCCTCCCGTCTCACGCGCTCACTCACTCTCCCTTCCCCTCTCAAGTGCTCGCTCACTCTCCCTTCCCCCTCTCACGCGCTCGCTCCCTCTCCCCTCCCCGTCTCATGCGCTCGCTCCCTCTCCCCTCCCGTCTCACGCGCTCGCTCACTCTCCCTTCCCCTCTCACGTGCTCGCTCACTCTCCCTTCCCCTCTCACGCGCTCGCTCACTCTCCCTTCCCCTCTCGCGCTCGCTCACTCTCCTTCCCCTCTCACGTGCTCGCTCACTCTCCCTTTCCCTCTCATGTGCTCGCTCACTCTCCCATCCCCCTCTCATGTGCTCGCTCACTCTCCCTTCCCCTCTCACGCGCTCGCTCACTCTCCTTCCCCTCTCTCACTCTCCGTTCCCCTCTCACGCCCTCGCTCTCTCTCACTTCCCTCTCACGCGCTCGCTCACTCTCCCTTCTCCCTCTCACGCGCTCGCTCACTCTCCTTCCCCACTCACTCTCCCTTCCCCTCTCACGTGCTCGCTCACTCTCCCTTCCCCTCTCACGTGCTCGCTCACTCTCCCTTCCCCTCCCTCACTCTCCCTTCCCCTCTCACGTGCTCGCTCACTCTCCCTTCCCCTCTCTCGTGCTCGCTCACTCTCCCTTCTCCCTCTCACGCGCTCGCTCACTCTCCCTTCCCCTCTCACGTGCTCACTCACTCTCCCTTCCCCTCTCACGTGCTCGCTCACTCTCCCTTCCCCTCTCACGCGCTCGCTCACTCTCCCTTCCCCTCTCACGTGCTCGCTCACTCTCCCTTCCCCTCTCTCGTGCTCGCTCACTCTCCCTTCCCCTCTCACGCGCTCGCTCCCTCTTCCCTCCCCTCTCACGCGCTCGCTCACTCTCCCTTCCCCTCTCACGTGCTCGCTCACTCTCCCTTCCCCTCTCACGCGCTCGCTCACTCTCCCTTTCCCTCTCATGTGCTCGCTCACTCTCCCTTCCCCTCTAACGTGCTCGCTCACTCTCCCTTCCCCTCTCACGCGCTCGCTCACTCTCCCTTTCCCTCTCATGTGCTCGCTCACTCTCCCTTCCCCTCTCACGTGCTCGCTCACTCTCCCTTCCCCCCTCATGTGTTCGCTCACTCTCCCCTCCCCTCTCACGTGCTCGCTCACTCTCCCTTACCCTCTCTCACTCTCCGTTCCCCTCTCACGCCCTCGCTCACTCTCACTTCCCCTCTCACGCGCTCGCTCACTCTCCCTTCTCCCTCTCACGCGCTCGCTCACTCTCCCTTCCCCTCTCATGTGCTCACTCACTCTCCCTTCCCCTCTCACGTGCTCGCTCACTCTCCCTTCCCCTCTCACACGCTCGCTCACTCTCCCTTCCCCCCTCATGTGTTCGCTCACTCTCCCCTCCCCTCTCACGCGCTCGCTCACTCTCCCTTCCCCTCCCTCACTCTCCCTTCCCCTCTCACGTGCTCGCTCACTCTCCCTTCCCCTCTCACACGCTCGCTCACTCCCACTTCCCCTCTCACGCGCTCGCTCACTCTCCCTTCCCCTCTCACGTGCTCGCTCACTCTCCCTTCCCCTCTCACGTGCTCGCTCACTCTCCCTTCCCCTCTCACGTGCTCGCTCACTCCCTTCCCCTCTCACGTGTCACTCACTCTCACTTCCCCTCCCACGTGTCACTCACTCTCCCTTCCCCTCTCACGTGTCACTCACTCTCCCTTCCCCTCTCACGTGCTCGCTCACTCTCCCTTCCCCTCTCACCTGCTCGCTCACTCTCCCTTCCCCTCTCACGCGCTCGCTCACTCTCCCTTCCCCTCTCACGCGCTCGCTCACTCTCCCTCCCCTCTCACGCGCTTGCTCACTCTCCCCTCCCCACTCACGCGCTCGCTCACTCTCCCTTCCCCTCTCACGCGCTCGCTCACTCTCCCCTCCCCTCACACGTGCTTGCTCACTCTCCCCTCCCCTCTCACGTGCTCGCTCACTCTCCCCTCCCGTCTCACGCGCTCGCTCACTCTCCCTTCCCCTCTCACGTGCTCGCTCACTCTCCCTTCCCCTCTCATGCGCTCCCTCACTCTCCCTTCCCCTCTCATGTGCTCGCTCACTCTCCCCTCCCCTCTCACGCGCTCGCTCACTCTCCCTTCCCCTCTCTCACTCTCCGTTCCCCTCTCACGCCCTCGGTCACTCTCACTTCCCCTCTCACGCGCTCGCTCACTCTCCCTTCTCCCCCTCACGCGCTCGCTCACTCTCCCTTCCCCTCCCTCACTCTCCCTTCCCCTCTCACGCGCTTGCTCACTCTCCGCTCCCCTCTCACATGCTCGCTCACTTTACCTTCCCCTCTCACGCGATCACTCACTCTCCCTTCCCCTCTCACGTGCTCGCTCACTCTCCCTTCCCCTCTCACTCTCCCTTCCCCTCTCACGTGCTCGCTCACTCTCCCTTCCCCTCTCACGTGTCACTCACTCTACCTTCCCCTCTCACGTGTCACTCACTCTCCCTTCTCCCTCTCACGTGCTCGCTCACTCTCCCTTCCCCTCTCACGCGCTCGCTCACTCTCCCTTCCCCTCTCACGCGATCGCTCACTCTCCCTTCCCCTCTCGCGCTCGCTCACTCTCCCTTCCCCTCTCACACGCTCGCTCACTCTCCCTTCCCCTCTCACACGCTCGCTCACTCTCGCTACCCCTCGCTCACTCTCCCCTCCCCTCTCACTTGCTCACTCACTCTCCCCTCTCCTCTCACCCGCTCGCTCACTCTCCCTTCCCCTCTCACGCGCTTGCTCACTCTCCCTTCCCCTCTCACGCGCTCGCTCACTCTCCCTTCTCCCTCTCACTTGCTCGCTCAGTCTCCCTTCTCCCTCTCACGTACTCGGTCACTCTCCCTTCCCCTCTCACGCGCTCGCTCAGTCCCACTTCCCCTCTCACGCACTCGCTCACTTTCCCTTCCCCTCTCACGCGCTCGCTGACTCTCCCTTCCCCTCTCACGCGCTCGCTCACTCTCCCCTCCCCACTCACGCGCTCACTCACTCTCCCTTCCCCTCTCACGCGCTCGCTCACTCTCCCCTCCCCTCTCACGCGCTCGCTCACTCTCCCCTACCCTCTCACGCGCTCGCTCACTCTCCCCTCCCATCTCACGCGCTCACTCACTCTCCCTTCCCCTCTCAAGTGCTCGCTCACTCTCCCTTCCCCTCTCATGTGCTCGGTCACTCTCCCTTCCCCTCTCACGCGCTCGCTCCCTCTCCCCTCCCGTCTCACGCGCCCGCTCACTCTCCCTTCCCCTCTCACACGCTCGCTCACTCTCCCTTCTCCCT
This sequence comes from Chiloscyllium plagiosum, assembly GCF_037043375.1. NCBI lineage: Eukaryota > Metazoa > Chordata > Chondrichthyes > Orectolobiformes > Hemiscylliidae > Chiloscyllium > Chiloscyllium plagiosum. The sequence continues at coordinate 3,342,255 of NW_028270159.1, read as the reverse complement.
CTCACGCGCTCGCTCACTCTCCCCTCCCCTCTCACGCGCTCGCTCACTCTCCCTTTCCCTCTGATGTGCTCGCTCACTCTCCCTTCCCCTCTCACGTGCTCACTCACTCTCCCTTCCCCTCTCGCGCTCGCTCACTCTCCCTTCCCCTCACACGTGCTCGCTCACTCTCCCTTTCCCTCTCATGTGCTCGCTCACTCTCCCCTCCCATCTCACGCGCTCGCTCACTCTCCCTTCCCCTCTCACGCGCTCGCTCACTCTCCCTTCCCCTCTCACGCGCTCGCTCACTCTCCCTTCCCCTCTCACGCGCTCGCTCACTCTCCCCTCCCCACTCACACGCTCGCTCACTCTCCCCTCCCCACTCACACGCTCGCTCACTCTCCCTTCCCCTCTCACGCGCTCGCTCACTCTCCCCTCCCCTCTCACGTGCTCGCTCACTCTCCCCTCCCCTCTCACGTGCTCGCTCACTCTCCCCTACCCTCTCACGCGCTCGCTCACTCTCCCCTACCCTCTCACGCGCTCGCTCACTCTCCCCTCCCATCTCACGCGCTCACTCACTCTCCCTTCCCCTCTCAAGTGCTCGCTCACTCTCCCTTCCCCTCTCATGTGCTCGGTCACTCTCCCTTCCCCTCTCACGCGCTCGCACCCTCTCCCCTCCCGTCTCACGGGCCCGCTCACTCTCCCTTCCCCTCTCACACGCTCGCTCACTCTCCCTTCTCCCTCTCACGCGCTCGCTCACTCTCCCCTCACCTCTCACGCGCTCGCTCACTCTCCCTTTCCCTCTGATGTGCTCGCTCACTCTCCCTTCCCCTCTCACGTGCTCACTCACTCTCCCTTCCCCTCTCGCGCTCGCTCACTCTCCCTTCCCCTCTCACGTGCTCGCTCACTCTCCCTTCCCCTCTCACGCGCTCGCTCACTCTCCCTTCCCCTCTCTCACTCTCCGTTCCCCTCTCACGCGCTCGCTCACTCTCCCTTCCCCTCTCACGCGCTCACTCAATCTCCCTTCCCCTCTCACGCGCTCGCTCACTCTCCATTCCCCTCTCGCGCTCGCTCACTCTCCCTTCCCCTCTCACACGCTCGCTCACTCTCCCTTCTCCCTCTCACGCGCTCGCTCACTCTCCCCTCCCCACTCACGCGCTCGCTCACTCTCCCCTCTCCTCTCACGCGCTCGCTCACTCTCCCCTCTCCTCTCACGCGCTCGCTCACTCTCCCTTCCCCTCTCACGCGCTCGCTCACTCTCCCCTCCCCTCTCACGCGCTCGCTCAGTCTCCCTTCTCCCTCTCACGTGCTCGCTCACTCTCCCTTCCCCTCTCACGCGCTCGCTCAGTCTCCCTTCTCCCTCTCACGTGCTCGCTCACTCTCTCTTCCCCTCTCACGCGCTCGCTCACTCTCCCCTCCCCTCTCACACGCTCGCTCACTTTACCTTCCCCTCTCACGCGCTCGCTCACTCTCCCTTCCCCTCTCACGTGCTCGCTCACTCTCCCTTCCCCTCTTACTCTCCCTTCCCCTCTCACGCGCTCGCTCACTCTCCCTTCCCCTCTCGGGCTCGCTCACTCTCCCTTCCCCTCTCACACGCTCGCTCACTCTCCCTTCCCCTCTCACGTGCTCGCTCACTCTCCCTTCCCCTCGCTCACTCTGCCCTCCCCTCTCACGCGCTCGCTCACTCTCCCTTCCCCTCTCACGCGCTCGCTCACTCTCCCTTCCCCTCTCACGCGCTCGCTCACTCTCCCCTCCCCACTCACACGCTCACTCACTCTCCCTTCCCCTCTCACGCGCTCGCTCACTCTCCCCTCCCCTCTCATGTGCTCGCTCACTCTCCCCTCCCCTCTCACGTGCTCGCTCACTCTCCCCTACCCTCTCACGCGCTCGCTCACTCTCCCCTACCCTCTCACGCGCTCGCTCACTCTCCCCTCCCATCTCACGCGCTCACTCACTCTCCCTTCCCCTCTCGCGCTCGCTCACTCTCCCTTCCCCTCTCACACGCTCGCTCACTCTCCCTTCCCCTCTCACGTGCTCGCTCACTCTCCCTTCCCCTCTCACGCGCTCGCTCAGTCTCCCTTCCCCTCTCACGCGCTCGCTCAGTCTCCCTTCTCCCTCTCACGCGCTCGCTCAGTCTCCCTTCTCCCTCTCACGTGCTCGGTCACTCTCCCTTCCCCTCTCACGCGCTCGCTCAGTCTCCCTTCTCCCTCTCACGCGCTCACTCACTCTCCCCTCCCCTCTCACGCGCTCGCTCAGTCTCCCTTCTCCCTCTCACGCGCTCACTCACTCTCACTTCCCCTCTCACGCGCTCGCTCACTTTCCCTTCGCCTCTCACGCGCTCGCTCACTCTCCCTTCCCCTCTCACGCGCTCGCTCACTCTCCCTTCCCCTCTCACGCGCTCGCTCACTCTCCCCTCACCTCTCACGCGCTCGCTCAGTCTCCCTTCTCCCTCTCACGCGCTCACTCACTCTCACTTCCCCTCTCACGCGCTCGCTCACTTTCCCTTCCCCTCTCACGCGTTCGCTCACTCTCCCTTCCCCTCTCACGCGCTCGCTCAGTCTCCCCTCCCCACTCACGCGCTCGCTCACTCTCCCCTCTCCTCTCACGCGCTCGCTCACTCTCCCCTCTCCTCTCACGCGCTCACTCACTCTCCCTTCCCCTCTCACGCGCTCGCTCACTCTCCCCTCCCCTCTCACGCGCTCGCTCAGTCTCCCTTCTCCCTCTCACGTGCTCGCTCACTCTCCCTTCCCCTCTCACGCGCTCGCTCAGTCTCCCTTCTCCCTCTCACGTTCTCGCTCACTCTCTCTTCCCCTCTCACGCGCTCGCTCACTCTCCCCTCCCCTCTCACACGCTCGCTCACTTTACCTTCCCCTCTCACGCGCTCGCTCACTCTCCCTTCCCCTCTCACGTGCTCGCTCACTCTCCCTTCCCCTCTTACTCTCCCTTCCCCTCTCACGCGCTCGCTCACTCTCCCTTCCCCTCTCACGTGCTCGCTCACTCTCCCTTCCCCTCTCACGCGCTCGCTCACTCTCCCTTCCCCTCTCGCGCTCGCTCACTCTCCCTTCCCCTCTCACACGCTCGCTCACTCTCCCTTCCCCTCTCACGTGCTCGCTCACTCTCCCTTCCCCTCGCTCACTCTGCCCTCCCCTCTCACGCGCTCGCTCACTCTCCCCTCTCCTCTCACGCGCTCGCTCACTCTCCCTTCCCCTCTCACGCGCTCGCTCAGTCTCCCTTCCCCTCTCACGCGCTCGCTCAGTCTCCCTTCTCCCTCTCACGCGCTCGCTCAGTCTCCCTTCTCCCTCTCACGTGCTCGGTCACTCTCCCTTCCCCTCTCACGCGCTCGCTCAGTCTCCCTTCTCCCTCTCACGCGCTCGCTCACTCTCCCCTCCCCTCTCACGCGCTCGCTCAGTCTCCCTTCTCCCTCTCACGCGCTCACTCACTCTCACTTCCCCTCTCACGCGCTCGCTCACTTTCCCTTCGCCTCTCACGCGCTCGCTCACTCTCCCTTCCCCTCTCACGCGCTCGCTCACTCTCCCTTCCCCTCTCACGCGCTCGCTCACTCTCCCCTCACCTCTCACGCGCTCGCTCAGTCTCCCTTCTCCCTCTCACGCGCTCACTCACTCTCACTTCCCCTCTCACACGCTCGCTCACTTTCCCTTCCCCTCTCACGCGTTCGCTCACTCTCCCTTCCCCTCTCACGCGCTCGCTCACTCTCCCTTCCCCTCTCACGCGCTCGCTCACTCTCCCCTCCCCACTCACGCGCTCGCTCACTCTCCCCTCCCCTCTCACATGCTCGCTCACTCTCCCCTCCCCTCTCACGCGCTCGCTCACTCTCCCCTCCCGTCTCACGCGCTCACTCACTCTCCCTTCCCCTCTCAAGTGCTCGCTCACTCTCCCTTCCCCTCTCACGCGCTCGCTCCCTCTCCCCTCCCGTCTCATGCGCTCGCTCCCTCTCCCCTCCCGTCTCACGCGCTCGCTCACTCTCCCTTCCCCTCTCACGTGCTCGCTCACTCTCCCTTCCCCTCTCACGCGCTCGCTCACTCTCCCTTTCCCTCTCATGTGCTCGCTCACTCTCCCTTCCCCTCTCACGTACTCACTCACTCTCCCTTCCCCTCTCGCGCTCGCTCACTCTCCCTTCCCCTCTCACGTGCTCGCTCACTCTCCCTTTCCCTCTCATGTGCTCGCTCACTCTCCCTTCCCCTCTCATGTGCTCGCTCACTCTCCCTTCCCCTCTCACGCGCGCGCTCACTCTCCCTTCCCCTCTCTCACTCTCCGTTCCCCTGTCACGCCCTCTCTCACTCTCACTTCCCCTCTCACGCGCTCGCTCACTCTCCCTTCTCCCTCTCACGCGCTCGCTCACTCTCCCTTCCCCACTCACTCTCCCTTCCCCTCTCACGTGCTCGCTCACTCTCCCTTCCCCTCTCACGTGCTCGCTCACTCTCCCTTCCCCTCCCTCACTCTCCCTTCCCCTCTCACGTGCTCGCTCACTCTCCCTTCCCCTCTCTCGTGCTCGCTCACTCTCCCTTCTCCCTCTCACGCGCTCGCTCACTCTCCCTTCCCCTCTCACGTGCTCACTCACTCTCCCTTCCCCTCTCACGTGCTCGCTCACTCTCCCTTCCCCTCTCACGCGCTCGCTCACTCTCCCTTCCCCTCTCACGTGCTCGCTCACTCTCCCTTCCCCTCTCTCGTGCTCGCTCACTCTCCCTTCCCCTCTCACGCGCTCGCTCCCTCTTCCCTCCCCTCTCACGCGCTCGCTCACTCTCCCTTCCCCTCTCACGTGCTCGCTCACTCTCCCTTCCCCTCTCACGCGCTCGCTCACTCTCCCTTTCCCTCTCATGTGCTCGCTCACTCTCCCTTCCCCTCTAACGTGCTCGCTCACTCTCCCTTCCCCTCTCACGTGCTCACTCACTCTCCCTTCCCCTCTCGCGCTCGCTCACTCTCCCTTCCCCTCTCACGTGCTCGCTCACTCTCCCTTCCCCCCTCATGTGTTCGCTCACTCTCCCCTCCCCTCTCACGCGCTCGCTCACTCTCCCTTACCCTCTCTCACTCTCCGTTCCCCTCTCACGCCCTCGCTCACTCTCACTTCCCCTCTCACGCGCTCGCTCACTCTCCCTTCTCCCTCTCACGCGCTCGCTCACTCTCCCTTCCCCTCTCATGTGCTCACTCACTCTCCCTTCCCCTCTCACGTGCTCGCTCACTCTCCCTTCCCCTCTCACACGCTCGCTCACTCTCCCTTCCCCCCTCATGTGTTCGCTCACTCTCCCCTCCCCTCTCACGCGCTCGCTCACTCTCCCTTCCCCTCCCTCACTCTCCCTTCCCCTCTCACGTGCTCGCTCACTCTCCCTTCCCCTCTCACACGCTCGCTCACTCCCACTTCCCCTCTCACGCGCTCGCTCACTCTCCCTTCCCCTCTCACGTGCTCGCTCACTCTCCCTTCCCCTCTCACGTGCTCGCTCACTCCCTTCCCCTCTCACGTGTCACTCACTCTCCCTTCCCCTCCCACGTGTCACTCACTCTCCCTTCCCCTCTCACGTGTCACTCACTCTCCCTTCCCCTCTCACGTGCTCGCTCACTCTCCCTTCCCCTCTCACCTGCTCGCTCACTCTCCCTTCCCCTCTCACGCGCTCGCTCACTCTCCCTTCCCCTCTCACGTGCTCGTTCACTCTCCCTTCTCCCTCTCACGTGCTCGTTCACTCTCCCTTCTCCCTCTCACGTGCTCGCTCACTCTCCCTTCCCCTCTCACGCGCTCGGTCACTCTCCCTTCGCCTCTCACGTGCTCGCTCACTCTCCCTTCCCCTCTCACGTGCTCGCTCACTCTCCCTTCCCCTCTCACGCGCTCGCTCACTCTCGCTTCCCCTCTCACCTGCTTGCTCACTCTCACTTCTTGTGTACAATTGCACACTCACTCGCTCTCCTTGCCTGTCTTGGCCGCACACAATTGCACACATCATCTCCTGTCCCATCTTGCGCACGCGATAGCTCACTCACTCTCCTTTCCCCTCTTGTGTGCACGATCGCACACTCACTCACTCTCCCATCCCCTCTTGTTCGCACTATCGCACACTCACTCTCCTTTCCACTCATGCGCACGATCGCACTCTCACTCTCATTTCCCCTCTTGTGCATGCGCGTGATTGCACACTAACTCACTCTCTTTCCCCCTCTTGCGTGCATGACACGCGAACACACTCACACACTCTCTCTTCCCCTCTACCGTGCGCGATCGCAGACTCACTGATTCTCTGTTTCCCTCTTGCACACGCGCGATGGCACACTCACTCTCTCCCTCCATTCCCCTCTTGCCCACGTGCTATTGCACACTCATTCACTCGCCATTTCCCTCTTGCACTCATGCGATAGCACACTCAATCTCCTTGCCCCTTCTGAGTGCACACGATCACACACTCACTCTCCTTTCCCCTCTTGCGTATGCGCAATCGCACACTCATTCTCATTTTCCCTCTTGCATGTGCATGATTGCACACTCGCTCACTCTACTTTCTGTCCTTGCGCGCATAATCGTGCTCTCACTCTCCAATCCCCTTTTGCGCGCAATCGATCGCACTCACTCTCTCTCCTTTCCCGTCTTGTGCGCATACGATTGCACACTCGCAATCGCACACTCACTCTCCTTTCCTCTCTTGCATGTGTGATCACATTCACTCAGTCTCCTTTCCCCTCTTGTGTGCGCAATCGCACACTGACTCTCCTATCCCCTCTTGTACATACTATTGTAGATTCACTCCCCTTTCCTCTCTTGCGCGCGATCGCACACGCACTCTCATTTCCCCTCTTGCACACGCGTGTGATCGCACTCTTACTCACTGTCCGTTCCCCTCTGGCACCTGCGCAACAACACACTCATTCTCCATTCCCCTCTTGCCCACATGCGATGGCACACTCACTCACTCTCCTTTCCCCTTTTGTGCACGCACGATCGCACACTCACTCACCTTTCCTTTTGTGCACGCACGATTGCACACTCACTCACTCTCCTTCCCTCTCTTGCATGTGATCATTCACTCGCTCATTCTCCTTTCCCCTCTTGCGTGCACGATCGCACACGCACTCTCATTTCACCTCTTGCGCGCGCGTGATTGCACACTCATTCACTTTCCCTTCCCTTCTGGCACTCACTCTCCTTTCCCGATTAGCGTGGTGCTGGAAAAGCACAGCAGGTCAGGCAGCATCCACGGAGCAGGAAAATCGACGTTTCGGGCAAAAGCCCTTCATCATTCCTGAAGGGCTTTTGCCCGAAACGTTGACTTTCCTGCTCCTCGGATGCTGCCTGACCTGCTGTGCTTTTCCAGCACGACGCTAATCGAGACTCTGGTTTCCAGCATCTGCAGTCCTTGTTTTTACTCACTTTCCTTTCCCCTCTTGCACGCACACAATTGCACGCTCACTCTCCTGTCCTATCTTGCACACACAATCGCACACACACACTCCTTTCCGCTCTTGCGCACAATTGCACACTCACTCCTATCCCATTTTGTGTGCGATCTATCGCACACTCACTCACTCTTGTGTCCCGCCTTGTATGCACACAATTGCACACTCACTCACCCTCCATTCCCCTCTTGTCCACACGTGATCTCACACTCACTCACTCTCCTATCCCCTTTTGTGTGCAATCGATCGCACACTCACTCTCCTTTCCTGGCTTGGTCACGGACGATCACACACTTACTCTTCTGTCCCATCTTGCGCACGCGATCACACTCACTCACACTCTTTTCCCCTCTTGCGCACAATTGCCCACTCACTCACTCTCCTATCCTGTTTTGCGTACGATCTATTGCACACTCACTCTTGTGTCTTGCCTTGTGTGCACACAATTGTACACTCACTCACTCCATTCCCCTCTTGCACACACAAAATGGCACACTCACTCACTGTCTATTCCCCTCTTGCCCACACGCGATCTCACACTCATTCATTCTCCTTTCTCCTCATGCGTGCACACGATTGCATGCTCACTCTCCTGTCCCATCTTGCACACGCGATCGCACTCACTCACCCTCCATTCCCCACTTGCACACACACGATCTCACACTCACTGATCTCCTATCCCCTTTAGTGTGCGATCTATCACACACTCACTAACTCTCCTCTCCTGTCTTGGGCGCACACAATTACACGCTCACTCTCCTGTCCCATCTTGCATGCGCAATCGCACACTCACTTACTCTCCTATCCCCTCTTGTTCGCACTTTCGCACACTCACTCTCCTTTCCACTCTTGTGCGCAATCGCATACTCACTCTCCTTTCCACTCTTGTGCGCAATCGCACACTCACTCTCATTTCTTCTCTTGCGCACGGCGTGATTGCACACTCACTCTCCTTTCCCGTCTTGCGCGCGCAGCACATGATCATTCACTCACGCACTCTTTCCCCTCTAGCGCGTGTGATCGCAGACTCACTGACTCTCTGTTCCCCTCTTGCCCATGCACGATCACACACTCATTCACTCACCTTTTTCCTCTTGCATGCGTGCGATAGCACAATCAATCTCCTTGCCCCTTCTGCGTGTGTACGATCGCACACTCAACCACTCTCAGTTACCATCTTGCGCATGTGCGATCGCACACTCACCCACTCTCCTTTCCTGTCTTGTGTGCGCACGATTGCACACTCACTCACTCTTCTGTCTCATCTTGCATGCACAATCACACACTCACTCGTCTTTCCGCTCTTGCGTGTGCACGGTTGCACAGTCTCCTATTCCGTTTTGCCTGTGATCGATCGCACACTCACTTGCTTTCCTGTCCCACTTTGTGCACACACAATTGCACACTTTCCTGTCCCATATTGCTCGCACAATCGCACTCACTACCCTTTCACCTCTTGCGCACGCACGATCATACACTCACACTCCTTTCCCCTTTTGCACGCATGCAATCACACACTCACTGGATAAAATCAAATTACTGCGGATGCTGGAATCTGAAACCAAAAGAGAAAATGCTGGAAAATCTCAGCAGGTCTGGCAGCATCTGTAAGGAGAGAAAAGAGCTGACCTTTCGAGTTTAACTGACCCATTGTCAAAGCTGACACACTCACTCAATCTCCTTTCCCCCTTCACCCTCGTGCGATCGCACACTCATTCACTCTTCTTTCCTGTCTTGTGTGCACACGATTGCACTCACTCACTCTCTGTCCCACCTTGCACACGCAATCGCACACTCACTCACTCTCCTTTCCCCTCTTGCATGCACGATCGCACACTCAATCACTCCCCTATCCCCTCTTGCGCGCACATGATTGCATGCTCACTCTCCTGTCCCATTGTGCGCACACGATCGCACTCACTCCCTCTCCTTTCCCATGTTACGTGCGCGATTGCACTCTCACTCTCCTCTCCACAATTGCGCAAGTGTGCTTGCACACTCACTCACTCTCCTTTACCCTCTTGCGGGCACATGATCATGCACTCATTCCCCCTCCTTTCCCCTTTTGCATGCGCGATCGCAGACTCATTCACTCTCCTGTCCACTCTTGTGTTTACACGACCACACACTCATTCACTTTCCTATCCCCTTTTGCGTGCGCTGGATCGCAAACTCACTCTCCTTTCCACTCTTCCCTGTCGATCGCACACTCACTCACTCTCCTTTCCACTCTTCCCTGTCGATCGCACACTCTCACTCTCCTTTCCACTCTTGTATACGCGGTTGCACACTCACTCACTCTCCTTTCCACTCTTCCCTGTCGATCGCACACTCATTCACTCTATCCCCACTTGTTCGCGCTATCGCAGACTTGCTCTCTTTTCCCCAGTTGCACATTCACTCTCATTTTGCCTGTTGCACGTGCGTGATTGCACACTCACTCACTCTCCTTGCCCCTCTGGTGCCTGCCCGACTGCACACTCACTCACTCTCCATTCTCCTCTTGCGCGTGCGCACAATCGCACTCACTTACTCTCCATTCTCCTCTTCCGCACGTGCGCAGTATCACACACTCACTCTCCTTTTGCCTCTTGCGCACATGATCACACACTCACTCATTCTCATTTCCCCTCTTGTGTGCGCAATTGCACTCACTCTCCTATCCCCTTTTGCATATGATTGGTCGCACACTCACTCACACTCCTTTCCTCTCTTGTGCATGATCGATCCCACACTCACTCTCCTTTCGCCACTTGTGCACGCACAATCGCACACTCACTCACTCCTTCCCCTCTTGCACGTGATCGCACTCATTCTCCTTTCCCCTCTTGTGTGCTCAATCGCACACTCACTCTCCTACCCCATTTGGCGTGCACAATCGCAGACTCACTCACTCTCCTGTCCCCTCTTGCGCACGCAATCGCTTGCTCATTCACTCACTTTCCCTTCTTGCGCGCACGTGATCGCACTCACTCACCTTCCCTTCCCCTCTTGCGTGTGTGATCACACTCTCACTCTCCTTTCCCCTCCTGCGTGTGCACGATCACACTCTCACTCACTCTCCTTTCCCCTTCTACACATGATTGATTGCACACTCACTCACTCTCCTTTCCCATCTTGATCACGCAAATGCAGGCTCACTTACTCTCCTTTCTCTTCTTGCACGCGATTGCACACTCACTCTCCTTTCCCCTCTTACGCGCGCGAGAGGCGATTGCACTCTCTGTTTCCCTCTAGCGCACAATCGCACTCACTCACTCTCCATTCCCCTTGAGCGTGCGCGCGCGCACGATCACACACTCACTCACTCTCCTTTCCCCACTTGCACAAGTACAATTTCACACACTCTTCTTTCCATGCTTGCGCGCATGATCGCACACACACTCGCGTCCCGTTTTGCGCACGCAATCGCGCACTCACACACTCTCCCTTCCCCTATTGCGCGTGCATGATCACTCACTCACTCAAAGTCCTTTCCCTCTTGCCTGTGCACAATCGCACACTCACTCTCTTTTCCCCTCTTGCGCACGCGGGAGGTGATCACACATTCATGCACTCTCCGTTCCCCTCTGGCATGCGCGATCGCATTCACTCTCCATTCCCCTCGTGCGCGCGATCGCACACTCACTCACTCTCCTTTCCCCACTTGCACAAGCATGATTTTACACTCACTCTTCTTTCTACTCTTGCACGCACGATCGTACACTCACCCCTTTCCCATCTTGTGTGCGCACGATTTCACACACACTCTCCTGTCCAATCTTGCATGCGCGATCTCACACTCTCCTTTCCCCTCTTGCGCATGCACAATCGCACACTCACTCACTCTCCTTTCCCCACTTGCACATGTGCGATTTCACACTCACTCTCCTTTCCCCACTTGCACATGTGTGATTTCACACTCTTCTTTCTACTCTTGCATGCACGATTGCACTCACACACACCACTTTCCCATCTTGTGTGCGCACAATTGCACACACTCTCCTGTTCCATCTTGTGCGCGCGTTCGCACACTCACTCACACTCCTTTCCCCGCTTGCACATGCGTGATTTCACACTTACTCTTCTTTCCACTCTTACACACACGAACGCACTCACTTCCTTTCCCATCCTGTGCACACACGATTGCACACTCACTCTCCTGCCCCATCTTGCATGTACGATCGCACCCACCCGCCTTTCCCCCCTTGCACGAGCATGATCTCACACTCGCTCACTCTCCTTTCCCCCTTGCCCACGTGCCATCACACGCTCACTCTCCTTTCCATTCACTCACTCTCACTTCCCCTCTTGTGCACACAATCGCACGCTCACTCACTCTTTCCCCTCTAGCAATCGTACACTCAATCACTCTCCTTTCCCCTCTTGCGCATGCACAATCCCACACTCACTCACTCGCATTTCCCCTCTTGCGTACGATCGCACACTCATTTTAGTCCCCTCTAGCACACGCGCGTGATCGCACACTCACTCTCCTTTCCCCTCGTGCGTTCGATCACTCACTCACTCTACTTTCCCCCCTTGCCCACGCACAATCGCACACTCACTCAATCTCATTACCCTCTTGCGCGCATGCAATCGCACACTCACTTTCCTATCCCCTTTTATGCACAATCGATTGCACTCTCACTCATTCTGCTTTCCCATCTTGTGCACAGTCACTCACTCTCCTTTCCTATCTTGCGCGTGCGATCGCATTCACTCATTCTCACGATTGCACACTCACACTTTTCCCCTCTTGCGTGCGCGATCACACACTCACTCTCCTTTTCCCTCGTTTGCACAATCGCAGACTCACTCTCCTTTCCCCTCTAGCGTGCGCTTGTGATTGCACACTCACCCACTCTTTTTTCTCCTCTTGTTCGCACTCACTCACTCTTCTTTCCCATTTGTGCACAATTGTTCACACTCGCTCTCCTTTCCCCTCTTGCACACACAATCGCACACTCACTCACTCTCCTTTCCTCTCTTGCTTTCCCACGATGGCACACTCAATCCATTCCGCTCTTGCGCATGCACACTATCGCACTATCACTCTCCTTACCCCTCTTGCGTGCGCGATCGCAGACTCACTCTTATTTCCCCTCTTGCGCGCCCGATCGCAAACTCACTCACTCATTCTCCTTTCCCCTCTTGTACACACGCGATCGCATACTCACTCACTCTCCTTCTCCCTTCAGCGTGTGCATGATCACACACTCACTCCATTCCATTTCGAGCATGCGTGATCGCACTCTCACTCTCTTTTCCCCTCTTGCATGTAATTGCACACTCACTCACTCTCCTTTCCCCTCTTGCACATGCGATCACACACTCTTTCACTCTCCTTTCCCCTTTTACCCGCACGATCGCACACTCATTCTCCTTACCCCTCTTGCATGCGCAATAGCAGACTCACTCTCCTTTCCCCTCTTGTGCGCTCAATCGCATACTCACTCACTCTCCTTCTCCTTTCTGCATGTGCATGATTGCACACTCATTCCATTTCCTTTCGAGCATGCGCGATCGCATACTCACTCTCTTTTCCCCTCTTGCACATGATTGCACACTCACTCTCCTTTCCCCTCTTGCACATGCAATCACACACTCTTTCACTCTTCTTTCCCCTTTTATCCGCACGATCGCACACTCACTCATTCTCCTTTCCCCTCTTGCGCGCACGCGATCGCATACTCACTCACTCTCCTTCTCCCTTCTGCATGTGCATGATCGCATACTCACTCTCTTTGCCCCTCTTGCGTGTGTGATCACACATTCTCCTTTCCCCTCTTGTCCACACGGGATCGCACACACTCACTCACTCTTGCGCATGATCGATCACACACACACACACACACACACACACTCTCCTTTCCCCTCTTGTGTGCAATCGCATTCAGTCACTCTCCTTTCCCATCTTGCGCTTGCGCACTCACTAACTCTTTCCCCTTTTGCTCACGATCGCTCACTCGCTCACTCTCTTCCCCTCTTGTGCGTGCACAATCACATGCTCACTCACTCTCCTTTCCCCTTATGCGCGCGCACAATCGCACACTCATTCTCATTTCCTCTCTTGCATGCGTGATCACAGACTCATTCACTCTCTTTTCCCCTATTGTGTTCTCGATCGCACACTCACTCACCTTTCCCCTCTTGCGTACGCGATCGCAGACTCACTCACTCTCTTTTCCACTCTTGCGTGTACGCGATCGCACACTCACTCCCCTTCCCTTTTGAGTGCAATCAATCGCACACTCACTCTCCTTTCCCCTTATGTGCACACACAATCGCACACTCACTCACTCTTCTTTCCCATCTTGCGTGCTCGATCGCACACTCACTCTCCTTTCCCCTCTTGCACGCACAGGATCGCACTCACTCACACTCCTTTTCCCTTTTGTGCACAATCGATTGCACACTAACTCACTCTCCTTTCCCCTCTTGCATGCGCGATCACATGCTCACTCTCCTTTCCCCTCTTGCACGCACAGGATCGCACTCACTCACACTCCTTTTCCCTTTTGTGCACAATCGATTGCACACTAACCCACTCTCCTTTCCCATCTTGCGTGCTCGATCGCACACTCACTTTCCTTTCCCCTCTTGCGCGCACGTGATCACACACTCACTCACTCTCCTATCCCCTTTTGTGCACAATCGATCGCACACTAACTCATTCTCCGTTGCCATCTTCCACAATATAGATCACACGCTGTCCTCCCCCCTACTGTGTACGCGCGACCCCATGCTCACTCACTCTCCTTTTCCCTTCTATGCGTGCACGATCAGACATTCACTCACTCTCCTTTCTCCTCCTGCGTGTGCGATGCACACTCGCTCACTCTCCTTTCCCCTCTTGCATGCGATCACAAACTCACTCTCATTTCCCCTCTAGCGCGCGTGTGAACACACACTCACTCACTCTCCTTTCCCAACCTGCACTCGATCAATAACACATTCACTCTCCTTCCCCCATTGCACACATGATCACACACTCACTCTCCTCTCCCCTGTTGTACGCACGATCACAGACTCACTCACTCTCCTTTCCCCCTTGCACGTACAAGATCGCGCATTCACTCTCCATTCCTGTGTTGTGCACATACGATTGCACACTCATTCACTCATGTTTCCCCTCTTGCGCTGTGTGATCGCACACTCACTCTCCTTTCCTCTCTTGCGTGCACAAGATCGCACACTCTCCATTCCCATCTTGTGCACGTACGACCGCACACTCATTCAATCTCCTTTCCCCTCTTGTGCGTGCACGATTGCGCACTCTCTCCTTTCCCATCTTGCATGTGTGCAATCGCACTCACACACATTCTCCTTTACCCACTTGCACACTCACTCTCCTTTCCCATCTTGCACACTCACTCTCCTTTCCCATCTTGCACACAATTGCACACTCACTCTCCTTCCTTTCTTGCATGCGCACGATTGCATACTCATACTCCTTTCCCATGTTGCGTGTGTGATTGCATTCCTCTCTTGCACTCACAATCGCACATTCACTCACTCTCCTTTCCTCTCATGCGTGCACACACGCATATCCCCTCCTTCCCCAGCACACATGCACACTCACTGTCATTCCCCTACATACATGCATGTGCTCTGACTCTCTCACACTCTGCCTCCTCATATATGCACACACACACTCTCATTCTCCTTCCTCTAATGCTCACCCATGCACTCACTCACTCACACTCATAAAATTTATGACACACATACACACAATTACTCTCTCACTCCTGTTCACTCTCACTCACACACACTCATTTTCTCATTAACACACACGCACATTTGTATGTACTCACTCACATGAATACAAAAACATTCAGATGTAACTTTGATTAGATTAGATTAGATTAGATTAGATTAGATTAGATTAGATTAGATTACATTACAGTGTGGAAACAGGCCCTTCGGCCCAACATGTCCACACCGACCCGCCGAAGCGCAACCCACCCATACCCCTACATTTACCCCTTACCTAACACTACGGGCAATTTACCATGGCCAATTCACCTGACCTGCACATCTTTGGACTGTGGGAGGAAACCGGAGCACCCGGAGGAAACCCACGCAGACACGGGGAGAATGTGCAAACTCCACACAGTCAGTCGCCTGAGGCGGGAATTGAACCCGGGTCTCAGGCGCTGTGAGGCAGCAGTGCTAACCACTGTGCCACCGTGCCGCCACGAATAGCAGGGATATCACACAACTCAAAGTTTTTTTTTCGCTTTGACTTGACATATGCTGTTGATATGCCCCACAATTTCTTAACAAGAATCGCAACGTCAGTTCCAGCCAGTACACATTAGAACAGAGATAAGGAGGAACTTCTTCAGCCAGAGACAGGGGAGTCTATGGAATTCACTGCCATAGAAGGCTGAGGAGGCCAAATCATTGAGTCTATTTAAGACGGAGATAGAGCTAGGTTCTTGATTGTCAAAGGGATCAAGGGTTACAGGGAGAACGCAGGAGAATGGGGCTGAGAAACTTAACAGCCATGATTGAATGGTGGAGCAGATGAGATGGGCTGAATGGCCTTTGCTATGTCTTATGGTCTTATGAGTAAATGTGAGATTATCTACTTAAGAGTAAAATCAGGAAGGCAGATTATTACCTGGATAGTGATGGGTTGGGAAAGGGGGTTGAGACCTGGGTGTCCTCATACACCAGATGCTGAAAGTGAGCAGGCAGTAAAGAAGGCAAATGGGGTGTTGGCCTTCCCAGTGAGAGGATTTGAGGAAAGGAGCAGGGATGTCTTGCTGCAATTATACAGGCCTCTGGTGAGATCACACCACGAATATTGTGCACAATTTTGGTTTTCTTATTGGAGAAAGAATGTTCTGGCGATGAAGGGAATGCAGCGAAGTTTTACCAGACTGATTCCTGGGATGGCAGGACTGACATATGAGAGATCAAATCAGTTAGGATTGTATTCAGTGGAGTTCAACGAAGGAAATGATCTAGTGGTATTATAGCTAGATGATTAAACTAGAGACCCGGGTTATGTGCTGAGAACCCAGGTTCAAATTCTACCACTGAAGATCTGGGCCGCGGGGGAGCAGGGGGAGTCCTTCTTCCGCGATCGGTCAATAAACACTAGCATTCAGTCTGGTTCTTTAAGACTTCACACTTTATTCCTTATACGGCCAGGCACAGATCGTTCAGAAACACAGAGGTTAAACACTCCCGTGTTCCTCAGAGGAGCTGTGCACATGGCTTAAAACAAAGACACTTTTATACTTTTCTTAAAGAGAGATACAGGCCATAATCGTACATAATTACCAACAAATTAACTGAATGGTTTTATTGACAGCTACTCAGTCCAATGATATTTCCTGGGAACCAACTTTGTTTTCCAACATTCAAGCTATTTTTATCTCAAGAACCTAGTTTCTGCACCTGTACTTGAAGATCAGTTAGGATGGCCAGTAATGTCTTATCTAGTCTAGTTATTTCTACGCTGTAAAGGAAGCACTGTCTGGTAATCTCTGTAGAGTCAGACTGTGGTCATGTCAATTATGCAGTTTTGGCAGGTGAAAAGCCATTTTATGCAGCTTTAAGCAGAATTGTCAATTTGCAGCCTAGAAGCCATTTTCTATGTTATTTGCATTAAGAAACCATTTTATTGCTGTGTATGTTAGTAAGAGCATGTATTAAATGGTTGTTTTGACTACAACTAGTTACTTCAGCCTGTATTCAGATTTCAGATCCTCAGCACAGGGCCCCTTCCAAACATTTGTCTAGCAAATAATGTAATTAAACCTATCTTATCTCTTCTTAAAAGCTTTGTTTTGCCAAAGTATCCATTAATAAAGTTATCCTAGATGTTTGCTATTGCAGCTCCAAGAAATCATATACCTTATGACACCTACATCATATGCATCCTATCTATTATTTTAAACATTCACTCCCTTTACCATCGATGCTGAATAGCAGCAGTGAGTATTACAGACAAGATGTACTGCAGAAATTCCTTAGACAGCATCTTCTAAACCCACAACTACTTCCAGTTAGGAGGAACACGGGCAGCAGATATGTGGTTACACCACCCCCTGCAAGCTCTCCTCCAAGTCATTCACCTTCCTGATTGGAAAAATATCACTGTTCCTTTATTGTTGCTGGGTTAAAATACTGGAATTTCCTTCTGGAGAGTATTTTGAGTCAACCTACAGCTCATGGACTGAAGCTAGAAGTAATTGACTGGCCCACAGAAAACAGAGGGTCTCATGTATCTGCTGGAAAGTATTCAGCCTGGAAGCTCAGTGACCAGTGCGTTCCACAGGGATCTGTTCTGGGACCTCTGCTCTTTGTGATTTTTATAAATGACGTGGAAGGGTGGGTTAATAAGTTTGCTGATGACATGAAGGTTGGTGGAGTTGTGGATAGTGTGGAGGCTGTTGTCGGTCACAACAGGACATTGACAGGATGCAGAGCTGGGCTGAGAAGTGGCAGATGGAGTTCAACCTGGAAAAGTGTGAAGTGATTCACTTTGGAAGGTCAAGTTTGAATGTAAAGTTGAAGGCAGGATTCTTCACAGTGTGCAGGAACAGAGGGATCTTGGGGTCCACAGATCCCTCAAAGTTGTCACCCAAGTTGACAGGGTTGTTAAGAAGGCGTATGGTGTGTTGGCTTTCATTAGCAGGGGTATTGAGTTCAAGAGCCTTGAGGTTATGCTGCAGCTCTATAGAGCCCTGGTTAGACCACACTTGGAATATTGTGTTCAGATCTGGTCACCTCTCTATTGGAAGGATGTGGAAGCTTTCGAGAGGGTGCAGAGGAGATTTACCAGGATGCTGCCAGGACTGGAGGGGATATCTTATGAAGAAAGGTTTGGGAGCTAAGGCTTTTCTCATTGGAGCGAAGAAGGCTGAGCGGTGACTTGATAGAGGTGTACAAGATAATGAGGCAAAGATAAAGTGGATGGCCAGAGACTTTTTCCCTGATAGCGGAAATGCCTATCACGAGGGGAAACGTTTTAAGATGATTGGAGGAAGGTTTAGGGGAGAAGTCAGAGATGGGTTCTTTACACAGAGAGTGGTGGGTGCGTGAAATGCTCTGCCAGCAGTGGGAGTAGAGTCAGAGACATTAGGGACATTTAAGTGACTCTTGGATAGGCACATGGATGATAGTAAAATGTAGGGTATGTAGGTTGGCTTGATCTTACAGTAGAATAAAAAGTCGGCACAACATCAAGGGCCAAAGGGCCTGTACCATGCTGTATTGTTCGATGTTCTAAGGCAGCTCACTGCCAGCTTCTGAAGAAGCAATGTGGGATGGGCAATAAACTCTGGCTAGCCAGTGACGTCACATCCCATAAAAGAATTACTTTAAATGTTCAGCCTGGTCATTGTGCCCAATTCACTTTGTACATTGCCCACTGCCTCTAACAATTGACAAGACGTTGGTATTTTGCATTGGGTTTTCTCAGGTTGTTTGGGTCTTGATAGACACCCTGTGATCACGAGGCAGTAATATGTGGACAATATGTTGGACTGCACTGTCACACTAGCCTTCGGAGTTCTGCTGCCAAATTCATTCTCATACTGTTTAATACGGCTTCACTTCAAGATTCTGGCAGCTCAGAGAACTTGTCAGCTTCTCATTCTGCCAGTTTATTCTCTTGCATTCTGCTCTATATATTTTAGCCTCAGGGAAATTTAATAAAAATTTGAAGCAGAGAGGAATATGCAAACAGCTCCTTGTATAACAGCTCAGCTAACAGCAGCTGGAACCAAACGTGCCCAATCAGGTTCTTGACTAGAAGGTTCTCCTGAACAGATGGTAGCTCGTGTTTCAGCTTTGCAAGATGAATGTTGTAACTTTCCTGCTCCTGCGCTAGCTCAGAACCCAGAACACACTCACATTTTTTATCTCCATTAACACTTTAGTCAAGCCCTGAGCTTTGCATGCAGCAGTAAAACACCACGGCATTTATAAACCTTTCCACTCACACCAATCTGACACACTGGCAGTTTCGACAGAGAATTCTGGGATTCGGGAATTCTGAGGAATCTTCTTCCATCCAGAGGGTGAGGAGAATATGCGACTTGTTCTCACATGGAATGATCAAGGAGAATAATTTTGATACTCAGAAAGGAGAAATTGGACAAATACAAGGGAGCAAGGAATACAATGGTAGGGGGATTGGGTGAGACAAAGAGGGAAGCAGAGTCACGCATAGCAGAAATATCAGCATGGAGCACGTGGGCCAAATGGCCTGTGACTTTGCAGTGTACCTTACATAGAAGCTTCAAAATCAGCAGCAAACCACCCAGGTTAATTCCAAGTTTGTAAAGAAAGCCTTAGCTCCAATCTCTCCTTTATATAACTGCACAGACAAGTAGCTGGCTGTAAAAGCAAGATCAGAAATAACAGGTTCACACTCCAGTGTTTGGGTATTCAGTGGCCCAGAGTTACAATGTCAGTCTTGGGGAGATCCTGGTAGCTTAGAGACTGAAGTCTGCTCCCAGCACACTGAATTTGTGAG
Organism: Chiloscyllium plagiosum; assembly: GCF_037043375.1. Taxonomy (NCBI): domain Eukaryota; kingdom Metazoa; phylum Chordata; class Chondrichthyes; order Orectolobiformes; family Hemiscylliidae; genus Chiloscyllium; species Chiloscyllium plagiosum. Next base: position 3,322,406 of record NW_028270159.1, on the reverse strand, counting down.
TGATATCACATAGGTTCCTTATCCTTTCATAGTACATCTCAAGAAAACACAGCAGAAGTCAAACCCAGAAAGACTCCGTGACCCAAATCTTGTGGATTCATGTCAGCTGCAGCTACACCCAGCCCTGTGGACTTCAGGAGCAGTCGGTCAGGCTCTATGGAAGAACACTGTGCACCACTCCAACAGATTAACACACCCAGGTGAGGCTGACGCGCAGTTGGTGTGAGAGTGCGTATCATTGGTGAACCCCTCCCCTGGCTTCCTGTCTTTGTAAACATCACAGCCCCTACTGCATACACATGCACCCAGACTAACAAAAATTCATTTCCCCACTGCATGATGACTCACTCAATCCACCATCACCATGATGCCCCATAAGGAGCAATGTCCCTGAGCAGGACTGACCAGCAAACACTATGGAAAGGGGAAAACAGGACGTCAGTAATAAATTTCTTGTGACAATCCCAACCTCCCCCACTCTATGAGAGACAGACAGAGAGAGACAGAGAGATGGAGACTAGTTCAACAGATTTAAGACAATCCAGGGTCTCTGTTCAGCCTTTTCCATCACTCCGGCCTCATTTCTAACCCCCTTTTCAGTTCAGAACAGATACAGCTCTGCACATTCCCCAATGGTTTTCACTTTGGGATCTGAGCGATACGTTCATCACCTCAAACTCAAATGAGGAACACTTACTTCAAGGACTTGCATTTATGTAATAAATTAACCAAAGCATGGGAAGTGAACAGCAAATACATTTAAGATACAGATCAGCCATAAGTAAAGATGGACCAAGTGGCCAGCTCCTCTCAATATTCTGAAATCCCAAGGAACAGAACCTCTTTGTTGTTACAAGCTGTAAACTTAGGTAATGCTGGCTTGAGTCTCTGACATAAACCAAAGATTTTGTAAATCACAAAGCCTGATTGAAAAATCCATCAACTCTCATACACCCACTCCCAGGGAGATCCCTTCCTGATCTCACTGTCTGATACACACCCCTGAACAATAAGTACACCCTAAACCACTATTTACTCCTCAAATATATATTTGGGGGAAGCAATGGCCTGGTGGTATTATCACTGGACTTACAGACTGGGTAGCTGGCTTTGAATCCTGCCATGGCAGATGGTGGAATTTGAATTCAATAAGATGGCTGAAATTAAGAGACGAATGACGACTATAAATCCATTGTTGATTGTTGGAAACACCGATCTGGGTCACTAATGTCCTTTAGGGAATGAAACTGCCACCCTTACCTGGTCTGGCCAACATGTGACTGCAGACCCACAGCAATGTAGTTGACTCTTAAATGCCCTCTGGGCAATTAGGCATTGGCAACAAATACTAGCCAAGCCAGTGATGCCCTCAAACTGTGAATGAACAAATAAAAATGACATACTTCACCCCTAAACCAACAATTCAACCCTTAAAGCCTACTCCACTATTCAATACGATTGTGACTGATCATCCAGCTCTGTACCCAAATTCTCCCAGTACACTCCCTCAACGGATGGATATCCTCCTCTGAATTGAATTGCATTTATTGTCACGTGTACCGAGGCACAGGGAAAAGCTTTGTCTTGAGAGCAATACAGGCAGATCACGGAGTTAAGTAGCAGAGATAGTAAATAATAGGTAAACAGCGGCAAAAACAAAAATACAGGGACAGGCGAATGTTACGAGTTTGAGAGTCCATTCAGTCTTCTAACAACAGCAGGGTAGAAACTGTTACAAAACCGGCTGGTGCATGTGTTCAGGCTTCTGTACCTTCTCCCCGATGGTAGAGGTTGTAGAAAAACATTGCCAGGGTGCGATGGATCTTTGAGAATGCTGGCGGCCTTTCCTTGACAGCGGGCCTGGTAGATGGATTCTATAGATGGGAGGTTGGCCTTTGTGATTGTCCGGGCCGAGTTCACCACTCTCTGTAACAGTCCCCGATCTTGAATGGTACAGTTGTCATACCAGGTAGTGATACATCCAGGCAGAGTCACATCTTAATTTTCATAACCCATCTGGTCACCCTTTAATGTCTGAAGCTTAATAGAGAATGAGTAAACCAGTCTAAGCAATCATTGGCTGATTGATTCTAAAGAATGACAGGGCTCAGAAAGGGCAGCAGCTTATTCTGGAACCAAATCTGCGATTCCAGTTTTGGGACTGGAAGGCATCATTGGAACAAAGATGTCTCATTGCGATTTTAGTGCACTGCCTTTGTCCACACACTGGGATCTTCCACTTTATACAATGGCCAGAAGCAATTTATTATGAAATGTTCGTGCTTCATATCTGAACTGTTAAGTTGTATGAGTTGGCCCTGATGAAGTTCCTATAGATGTGGTTCTCCAGCTGTGGACACTGACATATACTTCAAGCAGTTCGCAAATATGGAGGTCAGATGTCTGATTTCTCTTAACCATAATTAGTTCCAGACAATGATCTACAAACACAAAATTTATTTAAACACAAATATTTCAAATTGATATCTGCAGTCTCATATTATTGGACAAAAAATAACAACACATTACTTTGTGGAGATATTTCATGCTGGTCCAAGGCATTGGGGAACGTGTAGCCTGGAAGGATGTCTACTTGGGGGTGGGGAAGGGTGGGGAGTGCTTGTTCTGTTTGTTTTAACACTTCTCAGAATCTGATCTTCCTATTCATATACCCATCCAAATGCCTCTTAAATGTTGTAATTGTACCAGCCTCCACCACATCCTCTGGCAGCTCATTCCATACACGTACCACCCTCTGTGTGAAAAAGTTGCCCCTTAGGTCTTTTTTATATCTTTCCCCTCTCACCCTAAACCTATGCCCTCTAGTTCTGGACTCCCCGATCCCAGGGAAAAGACATTGCCTATTTACCCTATCCATGCCCCTCAATTTTGTAAACCTCTATATGGTCACCCCCCCAGCCTCCGACGCTCCAGGGAAAACAGCCCCAGCCTGTTCAGTCTCTCCCCATCGCTCAAATCCTCCAACCCTGGTAACATCCTTGTAAATCTTTTCTGAACCCTTTCAAGTTTCACAACGTCTTTCCGATAGGAAGGAGACCAGAATTGCAAGCAATATCCCAACAGTAGCCTAACCAATGTCCTGTACAGCCGCAGCATGACCTCCCAACTCCTGTACTCAGTACTCTGACCAATAAAGGAAAGCATACCAAATGCCTTCTTCACTATCCTGTCTACCTGCAACTCCACTTTCAAGGAGCTATGAACCTGCACTCCAAGGTCTCTTTGTTCAGCAACACTCCCTAGGACCTTACCATCAAGTGTATAATTCTGGATTAGTGGTGCTGGAAGAGCACAGCAGTTCAGGCAGCATCCAAGGAGCAGCGAAATCGACGTTTCGGGCAAAAGCCTTTCATCAGGAACTGATGAAGGGCTTTTGCCCGAAACGTCGATTTCGCTGCTCCTTGGATGCTGCCTGAACTGCTGTGCTCTTCCAGCACCACTAATCCAGAATCTGGTTTCCAGCATCTGCAATCATTGTTTTTACCTCATCAAGTGTATAAGACCTGCTAAGATTTGTTTTCCCAAAATGCAGCACCTCTCATTTATCTGAATTAAACTCTATCTGCCGCTTCTCAGCCCATTGGCCCATCTGGTCCAGATCCTGTTGTAATCTGAGGTAACCCTCTTCGCTAACCACTACACCTCCAATTTTGGTGTCATCTGCAAACTTACTAACTGTACCTCTCATGCTCACATTCAAATCATTTATATAAATGACGAAAAGTAATGGACCCAGCATCGATCCTCGTGGCACTCCACTGGTCACAGGCCTCCAATCTGAAAAACAACCCTCCACCACCACCCTCTATCTTCTACCTTTGAGACAGTTCTGTATCCAAATGGCTAGTTCTCCCTGTATTCCATGAGATCTAACCTTGCTAATCAGTCTCCCATGGGGAACCTTGTCGAACGCCTTACTGAAGTCCATATAGATCACATCTACCGCTCTGCCCTCATCAATCTTCTTTGTTACTTCTTCAAAAAACACAATCATAGAACATAGAACATAGAAGAATACAGCGCAGTACAGGCCCTTCGGCCCTCGATGTTGCGCCGATCCAAGCCCACCTAACCTACACTAGCCCACTATCCTCCATATGCCTATCCAATGCCCGCTTAAATGCCCATAATGAGGGAGAGTCCACCACTGCTACTGGCAGGGCATTCCATGAACTCACGACTCGCTGAGTAAAGAACCTAACCCTAACATCTGTCCTATACCTACCCCCCCTAAATTTAAAGCTATGCCCCCTTGTAATAGCTGACTCCATACGTGGAAAAAGATTCTCACTGTCGACCCTATCTAAACCCCTAATCATCTTATACACCTCTATCAAGTCACCCCTAAACCTTCTTTTCTCCAATGAAAACAACCCCAAGTGCCTCAGCCTTTCCTCATACGATCTTTCTACCATACCAGGCAACATCCTGGTAAACCTCCTCTGCACCCGTTCCAGTGCCTCCACATCCTTCCTATAGTATGGCGACCAAAACTGCACACAATACTCCAGATGTGGCCGCACCAGAGTCTTATACAACTGCAACATGACCTCAGTACTCCGGAACTCAATTCCTCTACCAATAAAAGCCAGTACGCCATATGCCTTCTTCACCGCACTATTTACCTGGGTGGCAACTTTCAAAGATTTGTGTACATGGACACCAAGATCCCTCTGCTCATCCACACTACCAAGTATCCGACCGTTAGCCCAGTACCCCATCTTTTTATTACCCTTACCAAAGTGAATCACCTCACACTTAGCTACATTGAACTCCATTTGCCACCTTTCTGCCCAGTTCTGCAGCTTATCTATATCCCGCTGTAACCTGCCACATCCTTCCTCACTGTCTACAACTCCTCCGACTTTCGTATCATCCGCAAACTTACTCACCCAACCTTCTAACCCCTCCTCCAGGTCATTTATAAAAATGACAAACAACAATGGCCCCAAAACAGATCCTTGCGGAACACCGCTCGTGACGGCACTCCAAGATGAACCTTTGCCATCAACTACTACCCTCTGTCTTCTTCCAGCCAGCCAACTCCTAATCCAAACCTCCAACTCACCCTCAATGCCATACCTCCGTATTTTTTGCTGTAGTCTACCATGGGGAACCTTATCAAACGCCTTACTAAAATCCATATACACCACATCTACTGCTTTCCCCTCGTCCACCTCCTTAGTCACCTTCTCAAAGAATTCAATAAGGTTTGTGAGGCACGACCTGCCCTTCACAAAACCATGCTGACTATCCTTGATCACATTATTCCTATCCAGATGTTCATAAATCCTATCCCTTACAATTCTCTCTAAGATTTTGCCCACAACAGAAGTGAGACTCACCGGCCTATAGTTACTAGGGTTATCCCTACTCCCCTTCTTGAACAAGGGAACCACATTTGCTAGCCTCCAATCTTCTGGCACTACTCCTGTAGACAACGAGGACATAAAAATCAAGGCCAATGGCTCTGCAATCTCCTCCCTTGCTTCCCAGAGAATCCTAGGATAAATGCCATCAGGCCCAGGAGACTTATCGATTTTCACCCTTTCCAGAATTTCCAACACCTCTTCTCTACATACCTCAAAGCCATCCATTCTACTTAATTGTGACTCAGTACTCACATTGACAACAATGTCCTGTTCCTGATTGAATACTGACGAAAAGTATTCATTCAGTGTCTCCCCAATCTCTTCAGCCTCCACACGCAACTTCCCACTACTATCCTTGACTGGACCTATTCCTACCCTAGTCATTCTTTTATTCCTGACATACCTATAGAAAGCCTTAGGGTTTTCCATAATCCTACCAACTAAGGACCTTTCATGACCCCTCCTTGCTGGTCTTAGCTCTCTCTTCAGGTCCTTCCTGGCTACCTTATAACTCTCAATCGCCCCAATTGAACCTTCATGCCTCATCTTTACATAGGCCGCCCTCTTCCATTTAACAAGGGATTCCAATTCCTTATTAAACCACGGCTCCCTCACACGACCCTTTCCTCCCTGCCTGACGGGCACATACTTATCAAGGACACTCAATAGTTGCTCCTTGAACAAGCTCCACATATCAATTACACCCTTGCCTTGAAGCTTACTTTTCCAGGCCACACATCCTAAGTCATGCCTCACAGCATCATAATTTCCCTGCCCCCATCTATAACTCTTGCCCTGTAGTGCACACTTATCCCTCTCCATCACTAGAGTAAAGGTCACCGAATTGTGGTCACTGTCCCCAAAGTGCTCACCTACCTCTAATTCTAACACCTGGCCTGGTTCATTACCCAGAACCAAATCCAGTATGGCCTCACCTCTTGTTGGCCTATCTACATATTGTGTCAGGAAACCCTCCTGCACACATTGGACAAACACTGACCCATCTAACAAACTTGAGCTATAGCTTTCCCAATTAATATCAGGAAAGTTAAAGTCCCCCATAACAACCACCCTATTACTTTCACTCTTCTCTTGAATCATCCTCGCAATCCTTTCTTCTACGTTTCTAGGACTATTAGGAGGCCTGTAAAAAAACTCCTAACAGGGTGAGCTCACCTTTCCTATTCCTAACCTCAGCCCAAACTACCTCAGATGGCGAGTCTTCATCCATCGTCCTTTCCACAGCTGTAATACTATCTTTGACAAGCAATGCCACACCTCCCCCTCTTTTACCCCCACCTCTGACCCTACTAAAACATTTAAACCCTGGAACCTGCAACAGCCAATCCTGTCCCTGTTCTACCCATGTCTCCGTAATAGCCACAACATCGAAGTCCCAGGTACCAACCCACATTTGTGAGACATGATTTCCCACTCACAGAGCCATGTTGACTATCCCTCATCAGTCCTTGCTTTCCTGTCCCTCAGGTTTCCCTCCAACAACTTGCCCATCACCGAGGTCAGACTCACTGGTCTATAGATCCCTGGCTTGTCCTTACCACTCTTCATTTGCCAACCTCCAGTCTTCCGGCACCTCACCTGTGACTATCGATGATACAAATATCTCAGCAAGAGGCTGAGCAATCACTTCTCTAACTTCCCACAGAGTTCTCGGGTACACCTGATCAGGTCCTGGGGATTTATCCACCTTTACCCGTGTCAAGACATCCAGCACTTCCTCCTCTGTAATCTGGACATTTTGCAAGATGTCACCATCTATTTCCCTACAGTCTATATCTTCCATATCCTTTTCCACAATAAATACTGATGCAAAATACTCATTTAGTATCTCCCCCACTTTCTGTGGCACAGCACAAAGGCCGCCTTGCTGATCTTTGAGGGGCCCTATTCTCTCCCTAGTTACCCTTTTGTCCTTAATGTATTTGTATGATCTGGCTAATGACTTTTTTTTAAAGTTGACAAAATGTGAGAATTAAGTACTTACCAAAAGAATAAAGCCACAAGATTCCATGGTTTTGAAGAAAATACCTGGCATTAACAGCCTGTGAGAAAGGTGGCACTTAAATTCCCACCCACCCCTTTCCCTCTCCCACACCTGCCTTTACACATCATCATTTACACATCTACCAATTACATGTCTACTGCACACCCATCATTTATACATATGCCTGTACACACCTGCCAGTTACATATATTCCACTTCCCTCCACTGGTTTTTGTTTTAATACTGATTTTAAATAGTCAGTAGACTCAGATAAATATAAATACAGTACAACAGCCAAAAATGGAAATGGCAGAGAGTGTGCACGAGGCATACACAATTTCAATTCCACTGTTTATTTACTGTCTAAGAAACAGCTCCTTCTTTAAACAATCCAGCTGATTTTAATCCTGAAATTTTCTCCTTAGGAGCATTGTGTGTCTACCTCGAGCACGTGCATGATAGCAATTCAAAAAGGCAGCTCACAATCACCTTCTCAAGGGGGCAATTAGGGATGGATGGTAAATGCTGGCCCAACTAGAGATACCAAAGTCCCACAAGAGAACAAAAACAATGCTTTCCCAACCCTAGGTACAGGATAAATGTCCTTATGGGTTGGGTGCAGATCGTCACAGATCCTCAGTTTTCCACCTTTCTGCTTCATGAGGACTATGAGGAAGGTATATTGGCTGGATGACTCTTGGATGACAGCTTGCTCCAAAAGCATCTGCAGGAAGTCCCGGACTTTCTCCATTTGGTGGTGTGAATCCTGTGGTAAAGACTCCTTACCATCAAGGGAATGGCAGATGGAAGCTCCTGCTTGGATTTAGCATAAAGTCCCAATGTCCTCTGCTAATATCTGAGCCTCCAATAATTACAGAGCAGCTTTGGCCTCCTTAATGGACATCGCCAGTTTCAACAACTCCATTTTGGCCAAACACTATTCAGTTTCAAACACCATGAACTGATGCCTGTGCTCTAGAATCCTGCCAACTATGTCAGAAATGTAATGTTAAGATTTGAAAATCCCCAAAGATCATTGGGTAAGCATTATCTATTCCCTTGACATCAGGCTATTTCAAAGAGGATGGGGAATTTGGGATCAAGAAGAATTGACAGTATTTATGTTTTGAAGCCTGTGTTTTAGAATGGATTGATGTTTTATTTGTTTATTTCTCAATCTGTGAGACCTAATTCTCGCAAAGACGACCCTTTTTCCACAGACTGCCTACTTGACTGGCCTCCCTCACTTTTATCACCTGCTGTTGGAGGTCCATGACCATTTGTCCTGTTTTAGTTGGTCAAACAGTTCCAGTACCTTGGAAACAGTAAGATTCCACAAATGGACAAGATGTGAATGACGAGTAAATCTGCTTCAAAATGGACACTGACCAAGGATCCAAAGGGGCGCAGACAAGACAGCACGTCTGATCATATAGCTCTCCCTCAGTAGCACATCGCTCCCTGAGCCTGAGGCAAAGGTATATTCCCTGCAACAAAGCTTGAAGCCACTCCAGCAGAGAGTTCCAGCGCGTGCTGGGCTGGGCCACAGAGCAGGTTCTAAGTAAAGCAGCAGTAACTCTGGAGGGAATATCTGTACATCAAGGATCAGAGTCTCCACCTTCCAATCAGAGAATCAGAAACACACCAGGAAATGGAAGGCAGCTGTTTGCAGCTGATTCTGAACTGAGCTAACCCAGGAATTGGCCTCACAGTGCCTGCCCAATCATGTCTTACATTTGTTTCGTGTCAGGAGAGACCTCCTGATGGGACTTAACAAAATAAAGTTAAAAAAAAAGTTCTTCATTGTTAAATCAAAATGCTTTGAATTCAAAAGCTGCAGATTGTAGAGAATTTTAATCAGGGACACAGTGGAGATTTGATCAGTGATAGACAGGAATCACTGTTTGAAAACCTCCATCTGGTTATCTGTGTGATTGGGATTTACTTTACTCAGACTAGATCCCATCATCCCCTCAATTCCTGCCAAAATAATTACCCCAGAATGTCTCAGCACATAAACAGACCACTATTCAGCCCGTCAACCTGCTCCTATTCAACATGATCATGGCTGATTCTCTACCTCCATGCCATTCTCCCACTTTCTCCCCCTTTCTCCCCACACCCTTTAATACCTTTAGCCTCTAAAAATCTATTTTTTTAAATACATTCAGTGACTGGGCTTCCACAGGGGTGGAAGAAAATTGCACATATTCCTCACCCTCCGAGTGAAGACATTTTATCTCAGTCTGAAATGGTCTACTCCGTATCCTGGGACTTTAACCCTTCAATCTGGACATCACATCACTCTCTCCCCGCCAGGGGAATCATCATGACTCTCTTCCCCAGCCAGGGGAGAACCATCATCCCAAAGTCAGTCTGTCCAGCCCTGTCAAAATTGGATATGTTGCAATCAGATTCCTTCTCATTCTTCTAAACTCCAGTGGATACAGATTCTTTCCTCTGAGCACTGTCCTGCCATTCCTGGTATCAGTCCAGTAAACCCTCATTACACTCCTTCTATAGCAAGTATATCTTTTCTTGGGTTCGGAAACCAAACCTGCACACGAATCTTCAGATGTGATCTCACCAAGGTCCTGAACGGTTGCAGTAAGACTTTCCTCCTCCTGTACTCCGAACCATTTTTCAATGAAGACCAACATTCCATTCATCTTCCTAACACCTCCCTGTATCTACACACTGCTTCCCGTGACTGATTTACAATGCAACCCAGGTCGTTTTGTGCATCAACCTTTCCAATCTATCACTATTTAAGTAACACCCTGCCATTCAGTTTTCTACCAAAATGGACATTAGATTTATCTACATTACACTGTATGCACCAATGTTTGCCCACTCACTCAACTTGTCTAAACTACCCAGAAGGGAAAGTGAGGACTGCAGATGCTGGAGATCAGAGCTGAAATTGTGTTGCTAGAAAAGCGCAGCAGGTCAGGCAGGAGAATCGATGTTTCGGGCATGAGCCCTTCTTCAGGAATGTCGGGCTGGACATTCTTCAGGAATCCTAAAGAAGGGCTTATGCCCGAAACGTCGATTCTCCTGTTCCTTGGATGCTGCCTGACCTGCTGCACTTTTCCAGCAACACATTTTCAGCTCTAAACTACCCAGAAGCCTAACTATACCCTCTTCACCACTCACACCTCCACCCAGTCTTGTGTCATCAGTAAACTTGGAACATTACGCTTGATTCCCTCCTCTGAATTGTTATATCTTGTGAATAGCTGGGGCCTAAGCACGGATTCCTGCAGTACACAGACAGCACCACATTCCACTCTGAAAGAATCCATTTATTTGCACTCTGTTCTCTGTTTGATTACCATTTCCAAATCTGTGACAGTATATTATCCCAATCTCATGTGCTTTAACTTTGCCCACTGGCCTTCTTTGTGGTAATTTACCAAAAACTTTCAGATATACAAATTCACCACAGCCACTGGTTCTCCATCATCTGTTCTATTAGTTACAGTCTCAAAAAACTCCAGTAGGTTGGTCAAACATGACTGTATCTGTTTAACCATCTATATGTAAATGTGTCTGTTCATATATGTCTGTATATTTGTGAATAAATGCATTTGAGACAGTACAGTGTATGAGTATCAGTGTTTACACAACTACGTTTGAGAGAGTGTGCATGCGTATTAGAGAGAGAGAGACTGTGTATGCATTGGGTGTAAGTGCATTTGTGTATGTTTTTGTTTGCATATCTGTGTTATTTGTACATGTATGAGGGAGCGTGTATATCAGCAGGTTTCTGTTTGAATGTGTGTGAGAGAGCATGAGAGCACAGCTGTGTGTGTAATAGAGTCATACAGCCCACCATGTTCTATGCCAACTAGCAAACACCAAATTACACAAATCCCATTTACCTCCAAAGCCTATGCTTCTTAATCATTGAGAGAGTACCTGGCTTCACCATGCTTGCAGACAGCATGTTCCATATTCCTAACAGTCTGCATGAAAATATTATTTCTCAAACTTCTAAACCAATTACTCCTCCCCCTCTGGCCTTAGACACATCTGCCATGAGAAAGAGGTCCTCACAATCTACCTTATCTAACCCTCAAAACTTTGGAAATCTCCATCAAACCCCCGTCAGCCTCCTCTGCTCCAAGGAAAACAGTCCCAATCTCTCCTCACAACTGACTTTTCATCCCAAACAACATCCTGATTAATCTTCTCTACATCTTCTCCACGGCAATCACATGCTTCCAATAACATGATGACCAGAACTGCACACAATATTCTACCTGTGACTTAACCAATGATTTATTAAGTTGTAACAAGACTTCCGTGCTCCAGGCTAATAATGGCAAATATCCCATATGCCTTCTTCAGCACCGTCTACCTGTACTGACACCTTCAGGGATCTATGTACTTGTACACCAAGGTCTGGACTCCCCACCATTCATTGTTTTTATCTGTTATGGATATCCAAAATGTATCACCTTGCAATTACCAGAATTACTGGTGAATTCCATCTGCCATTGCTCTGCCAAATTTACCACCTGGTCAATATCAGACTGTGGCCTGAGACCCTCGTTGTCACCAACAACAGCTCCACCAATTCTCATGGCCTCAACAAATTTACCAATTACACCTTCTGCATTCACATTGCAAGACATTAATGTACATAACAAACAGCAAGGGTCCCAGCACTGATCCCTGTGGTACACCACTGGTCACAAGCTCCCAATCACAAAACAAAAACCTTTGCCTCCAACATGTAAGCCAATTTGGATCCAGCTTCCCAAACTGTCTTGAACCCCATTGGGCTTTTATCTTTTGGACCAGCTTTTCATGTGGGGCCTTGTCAAAGGCACGACTAAAGTCCATGTAAAACCACATCAGCTGCACTGACTTCATGAATGGATTTACTTTACTTTTCAAAACTCTCAGTTAAATTACTCAAACAGGATTGCCCTCTAACAAACCCATGCTGCTATCTCTGTTCAATTCCAAGGATCAATTAATCCTATTCTTCAGCATTTTTCCAGTAATTTTCATATCCCTGACATCAGACTAATAATGAAGGGCTTTCCTGATGAAGGGTTTTTGCCTGAAACGTCGACTTTCCTGCCCCTCCGATGCTGCCTGACCTGCTGTGCTTTTCCAGCACCACTCTATCGACTCCAATCTCCAGCATCTGCAGTCCTCATCTTTTGCCTATCAGACTAATTGGTCTGTAATTACCTGGACGATCCCTGCTGCCCTTCTTAAAAATGAACCACATCGTTTATCCTCCAATCATCTGGCACTTCACCTATGGCCAGCTAAGTATTAAATACCTTCGTCAAAGCCACAGCAATCTCCTTCCTTGCCTCCCGTAGCAGCCTGGGATACATCTCAGCAAACCCAGGGGTATTTATGTACTTGTATGCCCTCTAAAACATCCAATTCCCCCTCATTAATTTTAACATGTTCAAGAACCTCACCATCCACTATGTCTTTCTCCTCTGTGAATACAGATGAGACATATTCATGTAAGACCATACCGACAGGCTCCATGCACAATTTGTTCCTCTGGTCTCTAATTGACCCCACTCCCTGGTAATCCTCTTACTCTTAATATACTTATAAAATGCCTTGGGAGTTTTCTTAATCCTATCTGCCATTTCATGGCCCCTCTTATGAATTTTTAAAGCAACCCCCAATACCTGTGAAGGGCCTCTACTGTTTTAATGCACTGTACCTGAAATATTTCCTTATTTTCCATCATCAAATTCGCCATATCCTTTGACATCCAGGGTTCCCTGCACTTGTTGCCCTGACCTTTCACTCTTAGAGGAACACACTGGCCCTGAACTGTCAATATACAACTTTTCGAAGACTTCCACTTTCCAAATGTTGATTTACCTGCAAGTAGCTGCTCCCAGTCCATGTTTAATGATACTGAAATCAACTTTCCCCAAATTCAGACACTTCCCTTCTGCATTATCCTTTTCCCTTTCCATAAGGATTTTGAAACTTAAGAGAGTTACAGTCAGTATCCCCAAAAATGCTTTACTCCCTAGGATTAAAGACTAGCACTGCCCATCTCTAGGACTATCTACATAATGACACAGAAAGCTCGCCTTGGTGTACTTTAAAAATTCCAACCTGCCTTAATCCTTTCAAACTAAGACAATCGCTGTTAACATTGGCAAAGTTGAAATCCCCTACAACTGTAATCCTGTTCCACTGGTATCTCTCTGTGATTTGCATTTCTGTTCCTCTAACTGCTGGGAGACCTGTAATACAATCCCAGCAAAATAATTGCCCTTTTTAATTCAAAGTTCTACCCAGATAGCTTGATTTGAAGACCCTTTTAGGACAACCTCCATCATGATTGCACTGATCATTTCCTTTCTCTATAGTGCAATGTGCCCCCGCTCTTAATGACGTTCACCTCCATCCCTGCCTCCCCCATCCTGCCTGAAACTTCAAAAATGCGAAAAGCTGAGCTGCCTTTCCTTCACCCATGTCTCAGTGATTGCAACAATATCATATTCCCACATGCTGATCGATGCTGTAACTTCATCTGCCTTACCATTCAGGCTTCTTGCATTAAAATAGATACAATTTGGCTTTCTAGTCTTCCCATGTGCCTTACCCCACCGACATCTTCTCCATCTACTGGAATGTCCCAATACCCCTTCTATGTCTGACTGAATCTTGCTCCTGATTTTCCATCTACTGGGCCTCTCCCTCTGCCAGATCAATTTAAAATCTCCCAGCAAGTATATTGGACCTATCCTCATTCAGGTGCAATCCATTCAGCCTGTACAGGTCCCACATACACTAGAAGCTGTCCCAACGATCCAAAAATCTAAAGCCATCCCTACTACACTATCCCTTAGCCCCGTCTTCACCTGACCTATCTTTCTATTCCTATACATGTTATCATGTGGCAGTACAGTAATCTGGAAATTACAATTTTAGCAACCTTCTTTTTAATCAACTACCTAACTCTCTCAATTCCTGTTGCAGTGTCTCTTTTTAACCCATGTTGTTCATGTACTGACATGTACCGTGACTGCTGGCTGTACAACCTCCTCCTTCAGAACGACCTGCAGCCACTCAGACATTATCAGAGAGGCAACATACCATTCATGGTTCTCTATGTATTTGCGCTTGAGAGTGAGTGCGCAAGAATGTGTGTGTTTGCATGTCTCTGTGCTGTGCTGAGTTCTTGTGTCTATTTGTGTATGCATCTTTGTATATGTGTGAGAGCATGCACAGGCGAGAGAGACAGACATACAGCAGGCAAGAGAGAGGCAGACAGACAGACAGCAGGCGAGAGAGACAGACAGACAGCAGGCGAGAGAGACAGACAGACAGACAGCGGGCAAGAGAGAGACAGACAGACAGACAGCGGGCAAGAGAGAGGCAGACAGACAGACAGCAGGCGAGAGAGACAGACAGACAGACAGCGGGCAAGAGAGAGACAGACAGACAGCAGGCGAGAGAGACAGACAGACAGACAGCGGGCAAGAGAGGCAGACAGACAGCCAGCAGGCGAGAGAGGCAGACAGACAGACAGCAGGCGAGAGAGAGACAGACAGACAGACAGCGGGCAAGAGAGAGACAGACAGACAGCGGGCAAGAGAGAGAGAGAGACAGACAGACAGCAGGCAAGAGAGAGAAACAGACAGACAGCGGGCAAGAGAGAGAGAGACAGACAGATAGCAGGCAAGAGAGAGACAGACAGACAGACAGTGGGCAAGAGAGAGAGACAGACAGACAGACAGCAGGCAAGAGAGACAGACAGACAGCAGGCGAGAGAGACAGGCAGACAGACAGCGGGCAAGAGAGAGAGAAAGACAGACAGCAGGTGAGAGAGACAGACAGACAGACAGCAGGCGAGAGAGGCAGACAGACAGACAGCAGGCGAGAGAGACAGACAGACAGCGGGCAAGAGAGAGACAGACAGACAGCAGGCAAGAGAGAGAGACAGACAGACAGCAGGCGAGAGAGACAGACAGACAGACAGCAGGCAAGAGAGACAGACAGACAGCAGGCGAGAGAGACAGGCAGACAGACAGCGGGCAAGAGAGAGAGAAAGACAGACAGCAGGTGAGAGAGACAGACAGACAGACAGCAGGCGAGAGAGGCAGACAGACAGACAGCAGGCGAGAGAGACAGACAGACAGCGGGCAAGAGAGAGACAGACAGACAGCAGGCAAGAGAGAGAGACAGACAGACAGCAGGCGAGAGAGACAGACAGACAGACAGCAGGCAAGAGAGACAGACAGACAGCAGGCGAGAGAGACAGACAGACAGACAGCAGGCGAGAGAGACAGACAGACAGCAGGCGAGTGAGACAGACAGACAGAAGGCAAGAGAGACAGACAGACAGACAGCAGGCGAGAGAGACAGACAGAAAGCAGGCAAGAGAAACAGACAGACAGACAGCACGCAAGAGAGACAGATAGACAGACAGACAGCGGGCAAGAGAGAGAGAGACAGACAGACAGCAGGCAAGAGAGAGAGACTGCATGAGAGAGACAGAGCATGAAAGCGCACGAGACAGTGCAGGACAGCACAAGAGCAAGAGCACGAGAACGAATGAGTGAGCGTGAGAGCAAAAGAGAGAGTGCACGAGAAAGTGTGCGAGAGGGAGAGCGCGCGAGACTGAGTGATAGAGAGCGAGCGAGAGTGTGAGAGAGACTAGGAGAGCGCAAGACAGAGTGAGCGCGCGAGAGTCAATGTGAGAGACAGAGTGTGAGAGAGAAAGACAGCGTGACAGAGAGAGAGACTGTGATAGAGACAGAGGTAGAGCACGTGAGAGAGAGGGAGAGCGCGCGCGCGAGAGAGAGAGGGATAGCGTGCGCTGTGAGAGAGGGAAAGTGCGCGCTGCGAGAGAGAGGGAGGGAGGAGCGCGTGCAAGAGAGAGGGAGGGAGGGAGTGCGCGCGCGAGAGAGAGAGGGAGGGAGCGCGCGCCCGAGAGGGAGGGAGGGAGCGTGCGCGCGAGAGAGAGTGAGGGAGCGCGCGCGCGAGAGGGGGAGGAGCTCGCGCACGAGAGAGGGAGGGAGCACGCGCGAGAGAGGGAGGGAGCGCACGCGAGAGAGGGAGGGAGCGCACGCGAGAGAGAGAGGGAGCGCACGCGAGAGAGAGAGGGAGGGAGCGCCTGCGAGAGAGAGAGGGAGGGAGCGCCTGCGAGAGAGAGAGGGAGGGAGCGCGCGCACGAGAGAGGGAGGGAGCGCGCGTGAGAGAGAGAGAGGGGGGGAGGGAGGGAGCGCGCGCGCGAGAGAGAGAGAGGGAGGGATGGAGCGCGCGCGAGAGAGAGAGAGGGAGGGATGGAGCGCGCGCGAGAGAGAGAGAGGGAGGTAGCGCACGCGCGAGAGAGGGAGGGAGCGCGCGCGCGAGAGAGAGAGAGGGAGCGCGCGCGGAGAGAGAGAGGGAGCGCGCGCGCGAGAGAGAGAGAGGGAGCGCGCGCGCGAGAGAGAGAGAGGGAGCGCGCGCGCGAGAGAGAGAGAGGGAGCGCGCGCACGAGAGAGAGGGAGGGAGCGCGCGCACGAGAGAGAGGGAGGGAGCGCGCGCACGAGAGAGAGGGAGGGAGCGCGCGCACGAGAGAGAGGGAGGGAGCGCGGCGCGCGAGAGAGAGGGAGGGAGCGCGCGCGCGAGAGAGAGGGAGGGAGCGCGCGCACGAGAGAGAGGGAGGGAGCGCGCGCGCCGAGAGAGAGGGAGGGAGCAGCGCGCGCGAGAGAGAGGGAGGGAGCGCGCCGCGCGAGAGAGAGGGAGGGAGCGCGCGCGCGAGAGGAGAGGGAGGGAGCCGCGCGCGCGAGAGAGAGGGAGGGAGCGCGCGAGAGAGAGAGAGGGAGGGAGCGCGCGCGAGAGAGAGAGGGAGGGAGGGCGCGCGCGGGAGAGGGAGGGAGGGGCGCGCGCGGGAGAGGGAGGGAGGGCGCGCGCGGGAGAGGGAGGGAGGGCGCGCGCGGGAGAGGGAGGGAGGGCCGCGCGCGCGAGAGGGAGGGAGGAGAGCGCGCGAGAGAGGGAGGGAGGGCGCGCGCGAGAGAGGGAGGAGGGCGCGCGCGAGAGAGGGAGGGAGGGCGCGCGCGAGAGAGGGAGGGAGGGCGCGCGCGAGAGAGGGAGGGAGGGGCGCGCGCGAGAGAGGGAGGGAGGGCAGCGCGCGAGAGAGGGAGGGAGGGCGCGCGCGAGAGAGGGAGGGAGGGCGCGCGCGAGAGAGGGAGGGAGGGCGCGCGCGAGAGAGGGAGGGAGGGCAGCGCGCGAGAGAGGGAGGGAGGGCGCGCGCGAGAGAGGGAGGGAGCGCGCGCGCGCGAGAGAGGGAGGGAGGGGCGCGCGCGCGAGAGAGGGAGGGAGGGCGCGCGGCGAGAGGGAGGGAGGGCGCGCGCGCGAGAGGGAGGGAGGGGCAGCGCGCGAGAGAGGGAGGGAGGGCGCGCGCGAGAGAGGGAGGGAGGGCGCGCGCGAGAGAGGGAGGGAGGGCGCGCGCGAGAGAGGGAGGGAGGGCGCGCGCGAGAGAGGGAGGGATGGGCGCGCGCGAGAGAGGGAGGGAGGGCGCGCGCGAGAGAGGGAGGGAGGGCGCGCGCGAGAGAGGGAGGGAGGGCGCGCGCGAGAGAGGGAGGGAGGGCGCGCGCGAGAGAGGGAGGGAGGGCGCGCGCGAGAGAGGGAGGGAGCGCGCGCGAGAGAGAGGGGGGAGCGCACACGCGAGAGAGGGGGGAGCGCACGCGCGAGAGAGGGTGGGGGAGCGCGCGCGCGAGAGGGGGGGAGAGTGCGCGTGAGAGAGGGAGCACACGCGAGAGGGGGAGTACGAGAGAGGGGGAGCACGAGGGGGGGAGAGGCGCGCGCAAGAGAGAGAGAGAGATCGCGCGCGAGAGGGAGAGCACGCGCACGAGAGGGAAAGCGCGCGCGAGAGAGAGGGAAAGCGTGCGCGAGAGGGAAAGCGCACGCGCGAGAGAGCGCGAGGGAAAGCGCGCGCGCGAGAGAGAGTGCGAGGGAAAGCGCTGCGCGCGCGAGAGAGAGTGCGAGGGAAAGCGCGCGTGAGAGAGAGAGCGAGGGAAAGCGCGCGCGCGCGAGAGAGATAGCGAGGGAAAACGTGCGCGCAAGAGAGGGAGAGCACGCGAGCGTGAGAGAGGGAGAGAGGGAGAGCGTATGCACGCACGAGAGGGAGAGCGCGCGACAGAGAGAGGGAGAGCACGTGAGCGAGAGAGAGGGAGAGCGTGCGCGCGCGAGAGAGGGGGAGAGCGTGCGCGCGCGAGAGAGGGGGAGAGCGTGCGCGCGCGAGAGAGGGGGAGAGCGTGCGCGCGCGAGAGAGGGGGAGAGCGTGCGCGCGCGAGAGAGGGGGAGAGCTCGTGCGCTGCGCGAGGGGGGAGAGCGTGCGCCGCGCGAGAGAGGGGGAGAGCTGTGCGCGCGCGAGAGAGGGGGAGAGCGTGCGCGCGCGAGAGAGGGGGAGAGCGTGGCGCGCGCGGAGAGAGGGGGAGAGCGAGCACGAGAGGGGGTGAGCCGCGCGCGAGAGGGGGGAGAGCGCGCGCGAGAGGGGGAGCGCTGCGCGCGAGAGGGGAACGCGCGCGTGAGAGGGGGAGCGCGCGCGAGGGGGGAGCGCGCGCGAGGGGGGGAGCGCGCGCGAGGGGGGGGAGCGCGCGCGAGGGGGGGAGCGCGCGCGAGGGGGGGGAGCGCGCGAGAGAGGGGGAGCGCGAGAGAGGGGGAGCGCGAGAGAGGGGGAGCGCGAGAGAGGGGGAGCGCGAGAGAGGGGGAGCGCGAGAGAGGGGGAGCGCGAGAGAGGGGGAGCGCGAGAGAGGGGGAGCGCGAGAGAAGGGGAGTGCGAGAGAAGGGGAGCGCGAGAGAGGGCGAGCACGCCCGCTGGAGAGGGGGGGGAGCTCGCCCGCTGGAGAGGGGGGGAGCTCGCACTCGCGAGAGGGGGAAGCTCACGCGCATGAGAGAGAGGGTGGAGCGCATGCGAGAGAGAGGGGGGAGCGCGCGTTCGAGAGAGGGGGAGGGAGCGCGAGCAAGGGGGAGGGAGCGCGAGAGAGGGGAAGGGCGCGTGCGAGTGGGGGGAACGTGCGCGGGCTAGGGGGGAGTGCACGCGGACGAGGGGGGGATCGTGCGCAAGTGGGGGAGTGCTCGCGAGGGAGAGAGAGTGCGCGAGACAGAGCGCGCGAGACAGAGCGCGCGAGACAGAGCGCGCGAGACAGAGCGCGCGAGACAGAGCCGCGCGAGACAGAGCGCGAAAAAGTTTTGAATGGTGGAGAGAGTTCAGTTGTTCTGTGTGGATCTGGCTGATTCTGTCTGAACACAGATGAGTCATTAAGACATGACTTAATGAGCAGTCGGGATTTATAATTCAAGATTCGAAAATGGAAAAAGCAGGCTGTACTACTACACCACTCAATGCATTGTTCCAGGTAGTAGCTGCTGCTGTCTACATTCAGGGTGAAAAGCCCTTGGGACTTTAAGCAAAGTCTAGACACAGTTTTTCTTCAGCTCTGAGTCAGACGCCACCGATCTTCCAACAAAATCTGCTCCATCCTGACTGTGACCCTGGGTTTCCGGGCATCCCTCTCCCCAGATAAACTCTCTGTTCACATTAACCAGTGATGAACCACTTAGTCTCAAACTGCTTCACTCTTCACTGGACATCATCCTGTTCACTTGTTCAAGATATTCACATTCACTGAAAGACCATCTGATTCTGTAGAAATGATCCATTTCCCTACTCCCTCCTTCCCCCCCCCCCCCCCACCACTCTCTCACAGTCCTCTTTTCCCCCCTCTCTTCACCCCCCTCGCTCCTGCATTCTCTCGAACACTCACTTCCTCACTCTCACTCACTCATTGGTATATTTTGCAGATATCAACAATGAAATTCAACATCATATCCAGTGTTCAGTGCAGGCTTTAGCTGTTTAAGAAACAGTATGAGAGACAATGAGCTCAAACCTGACAGCAAGCTCATGGTCAACAGAGCAGTGAATCCTTCCCACGATCCTCTCACCCTTCCGTGTGTGTGTCAAAGACATGGACAATGTGTACAGCAGAAACTGCAATCCCTTTCAGAAATCTCACCGGCAATGCCTTCCCAAACAGCCATTGGCAGGATTGAAGCTGCAATATCTGTGTCCTCTCTCAGGCCAACATTCCCCACTTAGTGGCACTGGTTCCTGTCAAACTGCTGCTTTGGCCAGGCCCCCATCCTCCACACGTCAGACACTAGATCCTCAAAAACCAGCTCTCTGTTCCAGGTTCCTTCACTGCATGCTGCTACCAGAATTGCAAATCAAACATCTCAAGGACATCCTCCAAACCCTCTCTGAAAAAAAGAAAACATTCCCCAAAGTGCATGCATCCAGAATTGGGGGGGATTCACTACCCCAGAGGGACAATTGGGGGGGATTCACTACCCCAGAGGGACAATTGGGGGGGATTCACTACCCCAGAGGGACAAAAATCATCCTGGATTGTGACAGATTAGCAAAGTAGGAGAAAGGGATGGGGAGACCGCGTGCACGCGTGTGTGTGTGTGTGTGTGTGTTGGGGGGTGGGGAGAGGGATCTGGGGCATCATTCTCATGGATATTTCAGGAAGACATTTCTTAAAAGGGACCAGGGACCTGATATTAGGAAAATATTATTAAGCAGTCCCAGTTTTGTTGTCAGTGGCAGCTGCTGACCCCAATATTAGGTGCATGTGAGGTGATATAGGGGCTGAGAATATCATTGTCTAGGATACTGGGTTCACCACAGTCCTCCTGGAGCTCGGCATCTTCCAGAAACAGAAACTCAAAACTACCTTGACATCTTAGGTAGGCAGCTCAATCCCAACTTGTGCTATCGCTTCCCAGCCACTGACTGTGATGGCAAAACTTCTGGTGCAGGGCAGACCAGTCCCTTCAGCCCTCCATTATGAGCACTTCGGCCCCTTCCTAGAACCCTCCCAGTGGACGCTTGGCCTAGAGCCATTTGGAAGAATAGAAATGTACAAAGTCCTGAGAGAGCTCTGCAAGCTGAAGGCTGAGAGGATGTTTCCACCTTGTAGGACAGACTAGAACAATGCAACTCCTATTGAAAACAACAAGAAGGTGGAATCTTTCCTCTTAGATGACTGGTCATCTTTGGAATTCTCTACCCCCAGAGACCTGCGAGGGTTGAGTTACTGCAAATTTGAGGAGCTGAATGACCTCCTCCCATTCCTTTTTTTTTCATAAATTTAAGATAAAAACTGCTGCTGTTAATTGATTTTAGGAATTTACAGGTTGATATCCATTCCAGGGTTTTGAAGGAAGAAGTTGAGAATATTGTAAACACCTGAGACAAGAATACCAGACAAACACTCGAAACAAACAGCCTGAACACAGACTTCAAACATAGATACAAAATAAAAGTCCTGGACAAACAGCCTAAACAAACAAGGTCAAATCCTTCCACACAGTAATACGTTTTGATTACGACTGTCCGGTCTCTGGATGGTTTGTGCTTGACTTGTAAATTATTAAAACCTTCTCTCTTTCGTCTTTTTCCAGCTAAACACAGCAGTGTAAGTTGACTGTAACTGTGAATGGTTGATAGTTAACACGTTTCTCTGAAGTTTTGGTTTACAGTAGGTCCTGGGGAGGAAAGTGTGATAGAATGGAAAGGGTCGAGAGTTGGGAGTTCCGAATTCCAGAAACGCCACAGCAGGGAATTCATTCACAAATTCTGAGATAAGTTCCTGAAGCACTTTGAAAGGAATTTGGTAAAGGCTGTTTAATCAAAGGGAGTTCACTGGCCACTTTCTCCCTGGTGTTGCTGCTCCCTAGTGTTGCATCTGGGAGCTCGCCTGTTCTGTGCATTGGAAAAGGCACCTGGCAGGTTTAAAGGTACCTCATCAAACGAACATTGCAAACTCAAAGTGGATCAACCTCAGAAATCTGCTCCCACTGGGAACGTTCAAATACAGTCAGGGCTGGACAGACTGTGGAAGAGAGTTACGGGAATGAGTCCAGGGATGAGGGACTATGGTGACTGAGGAGAGACTGCAGACCCTGGGATTTCCCTCCTCAGAGCAAAGAAGATTAAGGGATGATTTAATCAAAGTGTTCAAAATCAGGGTCAGGTTTGTTCAAGCGAATGAACAGAAAGTTTTCGGGGGGGATCCAGTAAACAAATGGACCCAGATGGAAGGGAATCTGCAAAGGAGCCAGAGAGGGAGTGGAGGAGAATGTTTTGATGCAGTGAGTTGTTGCAATCTGGATCACGCTGCCTCAAAGTGCGATGGGAGCAGATTCAACAGAATCTTTCCAAAACAGGGAATTGGAGAAAGTATGAGAAATGGAGAAAGTATGAGAAATGGGGAAAGTATGAGAAATGGGGAAAGTATGAGAAATGGGGAAAGGAATTCCAAGGCTTTGAGGAAAAAGCAAGGAATGGGATGAGTTTAATACTTGCTGCTCTCATCTAATATAGGTTTACATGTGATTTCGGTCGACCATCAAGGTCCAACATTGGATCTGAGCTAGAGACATAGCACGACTCATTTCAGGGTAACTAGCATTGGGTAACAAACACAGGCCAACCAAGAAGGCAAACAGCCTGAGAATAACTTCAAGGAAGGAAATTGGTTTTAATTTGGAGAGGATTTTAAACCAAAACAAATAAACCACAGTTGCCATTTTGAATAGATCCCAAAAGGACCATGTTTGTTCAATAAATCCCATTCAAATAGAGAGTTCAACTTCAGGAAACATAATATCCCCAAATAAATTTTATTTCAAACTCAATTGTAATATCAGCAATTTTACTTTGCCACACTTTAATGCCAGCTCCTTGAAATATAGCCAGTTCTGCTATAAGACATATTTTAACATGAATTGGCTTTAACGTTAGTGAAGAGTTTAGACTGTTACTTGTGGAGGCAAACTTTCCTTACCAGTGTTGGCTATAATGAGATTCCAGCCCCATTAGTTTAAATGGCGCGGTTATTGCACAATTTTCTTATAATGTGAGATTGCATGAGAACGGAATTATTGCATTATATCAAAACCAAATGTACTCCATACACAATGTTTCTGTGTGACTGACTGACCCCTCAATAGACACTAATGAGTGTCAGTGTATATGGGAGCTGTACCCCAGTGAAGGTCAACTACATGGGCTACGGGTCTGAAGTCACACACAAGTCAGACTGTGTAAGGACAGTAGATTTCCTTCCCTGAAGGGCTTTAGTGACCCAGTTGGGTTTTCATGATGGTTTCATGGTCACCTCAACAATCAATTTTATCAGCTGCTTGTGGATTGGAATCCACACCCCAAAACCAGTGCTTCAGCTTCTGGATGACTCAACTCGTGACTTTACCATGAAACCCTCACCACCCCTCACATTATTTAATCAACGTGTTCAAAATTCGGATCGAGTCAATAAGGAGAAGCTGTTTCCAGCAGTAGGAGAGTGAGTGACCAGAGGAACACAAACTGAAGAGAATGGGTGAAAGAGCCAGTGAGAAAGAGGAGGAGAATGGTCTTGATGCAAGTTGTTGTGATCTAAAAAGTGCTACGTTGGAGGATAGTGGATCAGACTCAACAGGAAATGTCCAAAACAGCAACATGAGGAATACTTGAGAAAAAGCTGGAGAAATGGGACTGGCTGGAAAGCTCTTTCAGAGACTAGTACAGTGATAATGGGCTGGATGGCCTCTACCAGTGCTGTCAGATTTGATACCAATCTCTGTCTCTTGCCAGTTCCATTTCTTTACAAAGAGGCTCAATCTGTTCTAATTGTGTTTATCATTGACAAACAGTTTGTATCTGGCATTGATTCCCAACAAACCTCACAGAAGGAGAGTTTGAGTTTAAAACCATTGATTAGGGTACAGGCCCTAAAAGGTTCACACACATCCAGCAGTCAATGCAGGCAAGCAGCTCCCTCTGTTGATATTTAAATTTGAGAGACAAGGAAGTCAGGAATAGTTTGGTTTCAGGTGATTACCGCAGAAGTGATCTGTCATCCATTAGTGACCTTGTGTTCAAAGTTTTGTCCACTTCAGATCCTGGGAGCACTGGCAATGCAGCCAGGTTTCTTTGGACGCTCTGTGTACAAGAACACCTGATCCTGTCACAAAGATCAAAGACATCAATTCCGCACTATCGTCTGCTGGACTCCCAGGTCCAAGATGACTAAACCTTCCCATCACCTCTGCCTGAACTCTTATAAGAATACAGATTAAAGACAGGATACTTGACAGTGTGGAGGAACAACAGGATCTTGGGGTCCACGTACATAGATCCCTCAAAGTTGCAACTCAAGGTGATTGGGTTGATAAGGTGGAATATGGTGCTTTGGCATTCATTAACAGAGGCACGAGATTTTGCTGCAGCTCTATAAATCCCTGGTTAGACCACACTTGGAATATTGTGTCCAGTTCTGGTCACCTCATTATAGGAAGTATGTAGATGCTTTGGAAAGGGTGCAGAGATTTACCAGGATGATGCCTGGATTGGAGGGCATGTCTTATGAATAGAGACTGAGTGAGCTAGGGCTTTTCACACTGGAGAGAAGGAAGAAAGAGAGGTGGCTTAACAGAGGTGTACAAGGTAATGAGAGGCATAGATAGAGTAGATAACTAGAGATTTTTCCCCAGGGCAGAATTGGCTGTTACAAAGGGTCACAATTTTAAGGCGATTAAAGAAAGGTTTAGGGGAGATGTCAGAGGTAGGTTCTTTTACGCAGAAAGTGGTGGGTACTTGGAATGCACTGACAGCAGTGGTAGTAGAGTCAGAGACATTAGGGACATTTAAGCAAGTGCTGGACAAGCACATGGACAGCGGTAAATTGAGGGGTGTGTAGGTTAGATTGATCTTAGATTAAGCCTGGCACAACATCATGGGCCGAAGGGCCTGTACTGTGCTGTACTGTTGTGTGTTCTAAGAACATAAGAAATAGGGCAGAAGTATCCCATCTGGCCCTCTGAGTCTGCTCTGCCATTCAATATGGACATGGCTGACCTTTTTCTGGCTTCAGTTCCACTGACCCATCTCTCAGCATAACCTTAATTCCTTTACTGTTCAAATAATTATCTTTGCTTTAAAATCATTCAAGGAGGAAACCTCAACTACTTCACTGGTCATGGAATTCCATAGATTCACAACCCTCTGGGTGAAGAAATTCCTTCTCAATTCAGTCCTAAATCTGATTCCCCTAATTTTGAGACAATGCCCTCTTGTCCGAGTTTCACCTGCCAGTGGAAACATCCTCTCTACTTCTATCTTATCTATTCTCTTAATAATTTGAGGTTTCTATGAAATCCCCCCTCATACTTCAAAACTCTAATGAATATAATCCCAGTCTACTCATTCTCTCCTCATAAGCCAATCCCCTCAACTCCAGAATCAACCCAGTGAACCTCCTCTGCATCCCCCCCAGTGCCAGTACATCCCTTTCCCAAGTAAGGAGACCAAATCTGCACACAGTACTCCCAGGTGTGGCCTTACCAGCACCTATACAGCTGCAACATAACCTCCCTGCTTTTCAACTCAATCCCTTTAGCAATGAAGGACAAAATTCCCTTTGCCTTCCAGTCGGGAAGGTAAGCAGTGAGTATAAATAGAACATAGAACATAGAACATAGAACATAGAACAATACAGCACAGAACAGGCCCTTCGGCCCACGATGTTGTGCCGAACTTCTAACCTAGATTAAGTACCCATCCATGTACCTATCCAAATGCCGCTTAAAGGTCGCCAATGATTCCGACTCCACCACTCCCACGGGCAGCGCATTCCATGCCCCCACCACTCTCTGGGTAAAGAACCCACCCCTGACATCTCCCCTATACCTTCCACCCTTCACCTTAAATTTATGTCCCCTTGTAACACTCTGTTGTACCTGGGGAAAAAGTTTCTGACTGTCACCCTTCGACGCCAACGTCCATTTTGAGTGCGAGCGGCAGCGGAGATAAGACGAACCCGAAAGACTGTAGCTAAGGTAAGGCAGTTTTTTTAAAATTACTGACCGGTAGCAGACAGCGGTGTTTTCCCTTTCACAGAAGGAGCGGGAGCAGCGGGGGAAGTGACGAGGACCAGAGGGGCAGCCGGGAAGGAAAGCAGTGACCATATATATCAGCAAGGCGGCACTGAACCTGACACTGTGGTAAAGAAGGGAAGGGAGCAGAATAGAAAGGTACTGGTGGTAGGGGACTCGGTAGTTA
Source organism: Chiloscyllium plagiosum (assembly GCF_037043375.1). Classification (NCBI taxonomy): domain Eukaryota; kingdom Metazoa; phylum Chordata; class Chondrichthyes; order Orectolobiformes; family Hemiscylliidae; genus Chiloscyllium; species Chiloscyllium plagiosum. The sequence goes on along the minus strand of NW_028270159.1, from coordinate 3,295,882 downwards.
GGGGAATTGGCAGGAGATTTTGTGGTCAGGATCGGGATTCCCAGAAGGTATGTTGCCTCCCTGGTGCCAGGGTCCGGGACGTCTCCGATCGGGTGTATAAGGTTCTAAAAGGGGAGGGCGAAGTCAGAAATCGTGTTACATATTGGCACTAATGATATAGTCAGGAAAAGGATCGAGGATATAAAAAGTGATTTCAGGGAGTTAGGGTGGAAGCTGCAAAGCAGGACGAACAGAGTAGTGTTCTCGGGTTTTCTACCGGTGCCACGAGATAGCGAGGCGAGGAACAGGGAGCGGGCACAGCTTAACACGTGGCTGCGCAGCTGGTGTAGGAGGGAGGGCTTCAGATATCTAGATAATTGGGATGCCTTCTGGGGAAGGAGGGGACCTGTACAAGAAGGACGGGTTGCACCTGAACTGGAAGGGGACCAATGCCCTGGGTGGAAGGTTTGCTCGAGTAGTTTGAGAGGGTGTAAACTAGTATGGCAGGGGGGTGGGAACCTGAGCTGTATACCGGAGGTGAGAGTCGATGCAGATGAGGCAGTAGCAAGAGGTAGACCAGCCAGTGAAGGGATTTCCTGGCAAGGAACCAAGGGATCAGTTAAAGTGTGTTTGCTTTAACGCAAGAGTATCAGGAATAAAAGTGATGAACTTAGAGCATGGATCAGTACCTGGTGCTATGATGTTGTGGCCATAACAGAGACATGGGTTTCTCAGGGGCAGGAATGGTTGCTGGATGTTCCAGGGTTTAGAGCATTTAAAAAGAATAGGAGGGGGGAAAAAGAGGAGGGGGAAAAAAGAGGAGGGGGGAAAAAGAGGAGGGGGGAAAAAGAGGAGGGGGGGAAAAAAGAGGAGGGGGGAAAAAGAGGAGGGGGGAAAAAGAGGAGGGGGGAAAAAGAGGAGGGGGAAAAAGAGGAGGGGGGAAAAGAGGAGGGGGAAAAGAGGAGGGGGAAAAGAGGAGGGGGAAAAGAGGAGGGGGGAAAAAGAGGAGGGGGGAAAAAGAGGAGGGGGGGAAAAAGAGGAGGGGGGAAAAAGAGGAGGGGGGAAAAGAGGAGGGGGGAAAAAGAGGGGGGGGAAAAAAGAGGGGGGGGAAAAAGAGGAGGGGGGGAAAGAGGAGGGGGGGAAAGAGGAGGGGGGGAAAGAGGAGGGGGGAAGAGGAGGGGGGGAAAGAGGAGGGGGGGAAAGAGGAGGGGGGGAAGAGGAGGGGGGGAAAGAGGAGGGGGGGAAAGAGGAGGGGGGGAAAGAGGAGGGGGGAAGAGGAGGGAGGGAAAAGAGGAGGGGGGGAAAGAGGAGGGGGGGAAAGAGGAGGGGGGGAAAAGAGGAGGGGGGGAAAGAGGAGGGGGGGAAAGAGGAGGGGGGGGAAAAGAGGAGGGGGGGAAAAGAGGAGGGGGGGAAAAGAGGAGGGGGAAAAGAGGAGGGGGGGAAAAGAGGAGGGGGGAAAAGAGGAGGGGGGAAAAAGAGGAGGGGGGAAAAAGAGGAGGGGGGAAAAGAGGAGGGGGGAAAAGAGGAGGGGGAAAAAGAGGAGGGGGGAAAAGAGGAGGGGGGAAAAGAGGAGGGGGGAAAAAGAGGAGGGGGGAAAAGAGGAGGGGGGAAAAAGAGGAGGGGGAAAAGAGGAGGGGGGAAAAAGAGGAGGGGGGAAAAAGAGGAGGGGGGAAAAAGAGGAGGGGGGAAAAAGAGGAGGGGGGAAAAGAGGAGGGGGGAAAAAGAGGAGGGGGGAAAAAGAGGAGGGGGGAAAAAGAGGAGGGGGGAAAAGAGGAGGGGGGAAAAAGAGGAGGGGGGAAAAAGAGGAGGGGGGAAAAGAGGAGGGGGGGAAAAAGAGGAGGGGGGAAAAAGAGGAGGGGGGAAAAGAGGAGGGGGGGAAAAAGAGGAGGGGGAAAAGAGGAGGGGGGAAAGAGGAGGGGGGGAAAAGGGGGGGGGAGAGGAGGGGGGAAAAAGAGGAGGGGGGAAAAGAGGAGGGGGGAAAAAGAGGAGGGGGGAAAAAGGAGGGAGGGAGGGAAAAGAGGAGGGGGGAAAAAGAGGAGGGGGGAAAAAGTGGAGGGGGGAAAAAGTGGAGGGGGGAAAAAGAGGAGGGGGGAAAAAGAGGAGGGGGGAAAAAAGAGGAGGGGGGGAAAAAGAGGAGGGGGAAAAAGAGGAGGGGGGGGAAAAAGAGGAGGGGGGAAAAAGAGGAGGGGGGAAAAATGAGGAGGGGGAAAAAGAGGAGGGGGGAAAAAGAGGAGGGGGGAAAAAGAGGAGGGGGGAAAGAGGAGGGGGGAAAAAGAGGAGGAGGGAAAAAGAGGAGGGGGAAAAGAGGAGGGGGGAAAAAGAGGGAGGGGGGAAAAAGAGGAGGGGGAAAAGAGGAGGGGGAGAAAAAGAGGAGGGGGGGAAAAAGAGGAGGGGGGAAAAAGAGGAGGGGGGAAAAGAGGAGGGGGGAAATGAGGAGGGCGGGGAAAAAGAGGAGGGAGGAGGGGGGAAAAAGAGGAGGGGGAAAAAGAGGAGGGGGAAAAAGAGGAGGGGGAAAAAGAGGAGGGGGAAAAAGAGGAGGGGGAAAAAGAGGAGGGAGGGGGAAAAAGAGGAGGGGGAAAAAGAGGAGGGGGAAAAGAGGAGGGGGGAAAAAGAGGAGGGGGAAAAAGAGAAGGGGGAAAAAGAGGAGGGGGAAAAAGAGAAGGGGGTGTAGCACTACTAATCAGAGAGGGTATCACAGCTACAGAAGCTTCCATTGTCGAGGAAGATCTGCCTACCGAGTCAGTATGGGTGGAAATTAGGAACAGCAAGGGAGCAGTCACCTCTTTAGGGGTTTACTACAGGCCCCCCAATAGCAGCAGGGAGATGGAAGAAAGCATAGCTCGGCAGATTTTGGAAAAGTGTGGACATAATAGGGTTGTAATGGGTGACTTTAACTTTCCCAATATTGATTGGAACCTCCTTCGAGCAGAAGATTTGAATGGAGCTGTTTTTGTAAGGTGTGTTCAGGAGAGTTTCCTAACTCAGTACGTTGACAGGCCGACGAGGGGAGAGGCCATTCTAGACTTGGTGCTCAGCAATGAGCCGGGGCAGGTATCAGATCTTGTGGTGGGAGAGCAGTTTGGTGATAGTGACCACAACTGCCTCACATTCTACATAGCTATGGAGAAGGAGAGGATTAGGCAAAATGGGAGGATATTTAATTGGGGAAGAGGAAACTATGATGCGATTAGACATGAGTTAGGAAGCATGGACTGGGAGCAATTGTTCCATGGTAAAGGCACGATAGACATGTGGAGACTGTTTAAGGAACAGTTGTTGCAAGTGATGAATAAATATGTCCCTCTGAGACAGGCAAGAAGGGGTAAGGTAAAGGAACCTTGGATGACGAGAGCAGTGGAGCTTCTCCTCAAAAGGAAAAAGGTAGCTTACATAAGGTGGAGGAAGCTAGGGTCAAGCTCAGCTCTACAGGATTACAGGCAGGCGAGGAAGGAGCTCAAAAATGGTCCGAGGAGAGCCAGGAGGGGGCACGAGAAAGGCTTGGCAGAACGGATTAGGGAGAACACAAAGGCATTTTACACTTATGTGAGGAATAAGAAAATGGTCAAAGAAAGAGTAGGGCCGATCAGGGATAGCATAGGGAATTTGTGTATGGAGTCTGAGGAGGTAGGGGAAGCCCTAAATGAGTTTTTTGCTTCTGTCTTTACCAAAGAAATGAACTTTGTAGTGAACGAAACCTTTGAAGAGCAGGTGTGCAGGCTGGAATGGATAGAGATAGAGGAAGCTGATGTGCTGAAAATTTTGTCAAACATTAACATTGACAAGTCGCCAGGCCCGGACCAGATTTGTCCTCGGCTGCTTTGGGAAGTGAGAAACGTGATTGCTTCGCCACTTGCGAAGATCTTTTCATCCTCGCTCTCCACTGGAGTCGTACCTGAGGACTGGAGAGAGGCAAATGTAATTCCTCTCTTCAAGAAAGGAAATAGGGAAATCCCCGGCATTTACAGACCAGTCAGTCTCACGCCTGTCGTCTGCAAGGTGTTAGAAAGGATTCTGAGGGATAGGATTTATGACCATCTGGAAGAGCATGGCTTGATTAAATGCAGTCAGCACGGCTTTGTGAGAGGCAGGTCATGCCTCACAAACCTTATCGAGTTCTTTGAGGATGTGACTAGGAAAGTTGATGAGGGTCGAGCTGTGGATGTGGTGTATATGGACTTCAGCAAGGCATTTGATAAGGTTCCCCATGGTAGGCTTATTCAGAAGGTCAGGAGGAATGGGATTCAGGGGAAAATAGCTGTCTGGATACAGAATTGGCTAGCCAACAGAAGACAGCGAGTGGTAGTAGAAGGAAAATATTCTGCCTGGAAGTCTGTGGTGAGTGGTGTTCCACAGGGCTCTGTCCTTGGGCCTCTACTGTTTGTAATTTTTATTAATGACTTGGATGAGGAGATTGAAGTATGGGTCAGCAAGTTTGCAGATGACACAAAGGTTGGAGGTGTCGTTGACAGTATAGCGGGCTGTTGTAGGCTGCAGCGGGACATTGACAGGATGCAGAGATGGGCTGAGAGGTGGCAGATGGAGTTCAACCTGGATAAATGCGAGGTGATGCATTTTGGAAGGTCGAATTTGAAAACTGAGTACAGAATTAAGGATAGGATTCTTGGCAGTGTGGAGGAACAGAGGGATCTTGGTGTGCAGGTACATAGATCCCTTAAAATGGCCACCCAAGTGGACAGGGTTGTTAAGAAAGCATATGGTGTTTTGGCTTTCATTAACAGGGGGACTGAGCTTAAGAGCCGTGAGATCTTATTGCAGCTCTATAAAACTTTGGTTAGACCGCACTTGGAATACTGCGTCCAGTTCTGGTCGCCCTATTATAAGAAAGATGTGGATGCTTTGGAGACGGTTCAGAGGAGGTTTACCAGGATGCTGCCTGGACTGGAGGGCTTATCTTATGAAGAGAGGTTGACTGAGCTTGGACTTTTTTCATTGGAGAAAAGGAGGAGAAGAGGGGACCTAATTGAGGTATACAAGGTAATGAGAGGCATAGATAGAGTCGATAGCCAGAGACTATTTCCCAGGGCAGAAATGACTAACACGAGGGGACATAGTCTTAAGCTGGTTGGAGGAAAGTATAGAGGGGATGTCAGAGGCGGGTTCTTTACACAGAGAGTTGTGAGAGCATGGAATGCGTTGCCAGCAGCAGTTGTGGAGGCAAGGTCATTGGGGACATTTAAGAGACTACTGGACATGCATATGGTCACAGAAATTTGAGGGTGCGTACATGAGGATCAGTGGTCGGCACAACATCGTGGGTTGAAGGGCCTGTTCTGTGCTGTACTGTTCTATGTTTAACTGTTGCACCTGCAGACCAACCTTCTGTGATTCATACATGTGGACACCTAGGTCCCTCTGAACAAACAGCATGCTGTAATTTTTTACAATTCAAATAATAGTTCTTTTTACTGTTATTTCTACCAAACTGGATGCTTCTCATTTATTAACACTGTACTTCAACTGCCAGACTTTTGCCCACTTACTTAAACAATGTCCCTCTGCAAAGTTTCACAGTCCTCTCCACACTTTGCTCTACCACTCATCCTACTGTCATCTGCAAACTTGGTTATCTTTCTCAAGATTCTTTCCCAACTCCATTCTTGCATTATCTCCTACATGAGATCCACCTTCTGATCTCTCAATCTTTTTCCCACGGAACTGCGACCAATTAACATCTCCTGCTGGTCCCTATGTTAGCCAATCTTGTAAACTGTTCTTTCTCTCTCTCCAACCCTCCCCCTCCCCACCTCCCCAAGCACTGATCCCTGTAGCACTGCATTCATCAGTTTTCCCCTGATTCATGTTGATTCCAGTTTAGCTAGGGCTCCTCGATACTGCGCTTGATCAAATTTGGTTGTCACTCTCATAAAAGACATACCTGGGCAATTTCCCACATGAGTGAATAGATGCCAGTGTTGTAACTGTTCTGGAACAGCTTGGCTAGGGAAGCAGCAAGTTCTGGAACATAAGTCTTCCCTACTATTGCTGCGCACTAGAAAATACACAGGCAGGGAGGGTAAGATCATTAAGAACATTTGCCTTAACATCAGCAAATCTGTATAACCTAGACACTGAGTGATAACATTCACGGCTGTTCATTTGTGAAATTAATAAACTATGTTTAATTCTGACCTCGGAACAAAACTCTGTATCAATTAACTTTTCTCCCAAATTATTGTTGTTTACTATTATCTGTCTAGTTCAGAATATGCAGTGCTTTCCTTACCTTTTGTGTTTGTGACAGTACTGCCTTTGTAAACTAGCGTCTGAGATAGTAAAATGGAGTAGCCTGCTAGGGCTCTTGAAGAGCTGGTGCCCTGCTCTCCTCGGTTATTAGAACCGAGTTAGTTTCGCTTACAGGTTTCAGCGTTATGTTGTAACAGTGATGTTATTGGTAAATAAATGGGATGACTAAAATTAAACTAAACTGTCTGTAAGAGTTTTTTTTATTCCAGACTTCCAAAGAGTATGATCTCCGGGATGAACCAAGTGAGCCTTACAGGTTGAATTCACAAGGGATTCCCTGGGCCGTCTCAAATTTGTACTTTTATCATCAGGCCCCATATCCTTTGCAGTATCCAGTGCCTCCAAACATTTCTTGATATCACATGGAGTAAATCAAATTGACAGAACACCTCCCTATTTCTCTACCGCTTGTGGCCTCTTGGCAACATAGCCCTCGGGATTTGATTCTCTTCCACATCCAAGAGAAAGCGGAGACCTTCTCCTTGCACCTCTGTAACATTGCCTAACTTGTTCCAGCTCATCGGCTGCTAAAACCCTCATTCATGTCTTTGTTCAGTCCAGATGCACCCTTGGCTGGTGTGCCACATTCTGCTCAGCTACAAGGTCAGCTGAAGGCTCTGCAGCCCCCACCTTGAGCTGGAGCAAATCCCAATGACCATTCAGGGCCCAGCATGTTCCTCGAAGAATAAAGAGCAAGGGCAGCAGGTCCAGGATACCCTAGGTATCCACGGACAGATTTTGTAAAACTAACAGAAGGAAGTGTGTGTCAGGTACAATGCATTAAAAAGAGCGGCAGCCTTTCAAAAATTCTGAAGGGCGGGATTTGTTGCAACCTGCAGCTGCTCAAGTAAAATAAAAATCATTTAAAAAGGAAAACCAGAAATACAAGCTCAGCAACTGAAAAAAAAGGGTATAGAAATTGGACAAAAAAGCAAATAATGCTGGCAATACCTTAGCCAAGACACACAGAGACAATTCTACCTGGCGACAGGTCCTTGCAACCTTCAAGCCCAGACAATTTAAAACTAGAGGGGCACCAGGACACATGAGCAAGTGTGAATGGGCAATTCAACATTTTCAGACAAACAACACAACATGAGATACATGGACACAAAAACAGAGGTTTTTGGAAAACCTCAGCAGGTCTGGCAGCGTCTGTGCAGAGAAATCAAAGTTAAAGTTTCTTGTTCAGTGACCTTTCCTCAGAACTGCTCTATGGAAATGGTCACTGGACCCCAAATATTAACTTTGATTTCCCTCTGTAGATGCTGCCAGAGCTGTTGAGCTTTTCCAGCAATTTCTGTTTTTGTTTCTGATTTACAGCACCTTCGTTTCTTTCGGTTTTTTAAGGAGATACACGGGGCCTCAGTAAAACAAAAGACCATATTGTGAGACCAGAAAGCAGACATGCAGCCCCCCCACAACACACACCAGGGGTTCACTGTTAACGAGCCATTAACAACAGTCCAAGGTGACAAAACCAAATGAAGCCCATGTCCCTGAATGGTCAACTCCTTGAGAAAGTTCCAGAAGGTAACTCGATAAGAAACAGACACTGGCAGCGCTGGAGCGGGTCAAACCCGCGAAAGCGAGGATTATCTGGGAACTTTCTAAAGAATCGAGTAATTACTGTTAAGGTTAAAACTTTGAAAGTTTAATTTTTACCGTCACTGTCTTCGAATAAACCTGCGACCCACGTCACTGACTAACCGCCACGTGCTCGCGCTCCTTCCCGCCTCGCCACGCCCCTTCCCCCACTCGGCCACGCCCCTTCATCCCGCCCCGCCCCGCCACGCCCCTTCATCCCACCCCTTCCCCAACCCCGCCTCGCCACGCCCCTTCCCGCCCCGCCACGACCCTTCATCCCACCCCTTCCCCAACCCCGCCTCGTCACGCTCCTTCCCGCCTCGCCTCGCCCCTTCCGCCGCTCGGCCACGCCCCTCCCCCACGCCACCCCGCCTCGCCACGCCCCTTCCCCCCACCCTGCCTCACCACGCCCCTTCCCCCGCCTCGCCACGCCCCTTCATCCCACCCCTTCCCCAGCCTGGCCACGCCCCCCCGCACAGTCACCTGGGTAAACCAGGTGGGGGATGGAAATGTGTTGCTGGAAAAGCGCAGCAGGTCAGGCAGCATCCAGGGAACAGGAGAATCGACGTTTCGGGCATTAGCCCTTCTTCAGGAATGGGGAAAGGTTGTCCAGCAGGCTAAGATAAAAGATAGGGAGGAGGGACTTGGGGGAGGGGCGTCGGAAATGTGATAGGTGGAAAGAGGTCAAGGTGAGGGTGATAGGTCAGACTGGGGTGGGGGCGGAGAGGTCAGGAAGAAGATTGCAGGTTAGGAAGGCGGTGCTGAATTTGATGGATTTGACTGAGACAGGCTGGGGGGAGGGGAAATGAGGAAACTGGTGAAATCCGAGTTCATCCCTTGTGGTTGGAGGGTTCCTAGCCGGAAGATGAGGCGCTCTTCCTCCAACCGTCGTTTCGCTGTGGTCTGACGATGGAGGAGTCCAAAGACCTGCATATCCTTGGTGGAGTGGGAGGGGGAATTGAAATGTTGAGCTACAGGGTGGTTGGGTTGGTTGGTCCGGGTGTCCCAGAGGTGTTCTCTGAAACGCTCCGCAAGTAGGCGGCCTGTCTCCCCAATATAGAGGAGGCCACATCGGGTACAGAGGATGCAATAGATGATATGTGTGGAGGTACAGGTGAATCTGTGGCGGATATGGAAGTTTCCTTTGGGGCCTTGGAGGGAGGTGAGAGGGGAGGTGTGGGCGCAAGTCTTGCACCTCCTGCGGTTGCAGGGGAAGGTGCCGGGAGTGGAGGTTGGGTTGGTGGGGGGTGTGGATCTGACGAGGGAGTCACGGAGGGAGTGGTCTTTACGGAATGCTGATAGGGGAGGGGAGGGAAATATATCCTTGGTGGTGGGGTCCGTTTGGAGGTGGCGGAAATGACGGCGGATGATGCGCTGTACATGGAGGTTAGTGGGGTGGTAGGTGAGGACCAGTGGGGTTCTGTCCTGGTGGCGGTTGGAGGGGCGGGGTTCAAGGGCGGAGGATCGGGAAGTGGAAGAGATGCGGTGGAGGGCATCGTCGATCACGTCGGGGGGGAAATTGCAGTCCTTGAAGAAGGAGGCCATCTGGGATGTGCGTTTTTGGAACTGGTCCTCCTGGGAGCAGATGCGGCGGAGTCGAAGGAATTGGGAGAATGGGATGGCGTTTTTGCAGGGGGCAGGATGGGAGGAGGTGTAGTCCAGGTAGCTGTGGGAGTCGGTCGGTTTGTAGTAGATGTCCGTGTTGATCCGGTCGCCTGAGATGGAAATAGAAAGGTCGAGGAAGGGGAGGGAGGAATCTGAGACTGTCCAGGTGAATTTGAGGTCGGGGTGGAAGGTGTTGGTGAAGTGGATGAACTGTTCCACCTCCTCGTGGGAGCACGAGGCGGCGCCGATACAGTCATCGATGTAGCGGAGGAAAAGGTGGGGGGTGGGACCAGTGTAGTTGCGGAAGATGGATTGTTCCACATATCCTACGAAGAGGCAGGCATAGCTGGGGCCCATGCGGGTGCCCATGGCTACTCCTTTCGTTTGGAGGAAGTGGGAGGATTGGAAAGAGAAGTTGTTCAGGGTGAGGGAGGATTGGAAAGAGAAGTTGTTCAGGGTGAGGGAGGATTGGAAAGAGAAGTTGTTCAGGGTGAGGGAGGATTGGAAAGAGAAGTTGTTCAGGGTGAGGGAGGATTGGAAAGAGAAGTTGTTCAGGGTGAGGGAGGATTGGATACCACCCCACTAACCTCCAAATCGCGCATCATCCGCCGTCATTTCCGCCACCTCCAAACGGACCCCACCACCAAGGATATATTTCCCTCCCCTCCCCTATCAGCATTCCGTAAAGACCACTCCCTCCGTGACTCCCTCGTCAGATCCACACCCCCAACCAACCCAACCTCCACTCCCGGCACCTTCCCCTGCAACCGCAGGAGGTGCAAGACTTGCGCCCACACCTCCCCTCTCACCTCCCTCCAAGGCCCCAAAGGAAACTTCCATATCCGCCACAGATTCACCTGTACCTCCACACATATCATCTATTGCATCCTTTGTACCCGATGTGGCCTCCTCTATATTGGGGAGACAGGCCGCCTACTTGCGGAGCGTTTCAGAGAACACCTCTGGGACACCCGGACCAACCAACCCAACCACCCTGTAGCTCAACATTTCAATTCCCCCTCCCACTCCACCAAGGATATGCAGGTCTTTGGACTCCTCCATCGTCAGACCACAGCGAAACGACGGTTGGAGGAAGAACGCCTCATCTTCCGGCTAGGAACCCTCCAACCACAAGTGATGAACTCGGATTTCACCAGTTTCCTCATTTCCCCTCCCCCCAGCCTGTCTCAGTCAAATCCATCAAATTCAGCACCGCCTCCCTAACCTGCAATCTTCTTCCCGACCTCTCCACCCCCACCCCAATCTGTCCTATCACTCTCACCTTGACCTTTTTCCACCTATCACATTTCCGACGCCCCTCCCCCAAGTCCCTCCTCCCTATCTTTTATCTTAGCCTGCTGGACAACCTTTCCTCATTCCTGAAGAAGGGCTAATGCCCGAAACGTCGATTCTCCTGTTCCCTAGATGCTGCCTGACCTGCTGCGCTTCTCCAGCAACACATTTCCATCTCTGATCTCCAGCATCTGCAGACCTCACTTTCTCTTCAAAGATTTAAACCAGGTGGGGATTGACCAGGGAGAGTCCCACCTCTCAGTCTGCTTCCTGTAAAGACTCCATTACTTTTTCCTAGTTCATGTGTCTCTGTCGCATCTGTTCTGGTAACACCAACTTAACCCCCTACATTCTGCACACAAATAAACACCTTTTTACGAATTACCATCAGTTCTGAAAGGTGGGCACTGAACCTGAGATGTTAACTCTGCTTTCTCTCCATAGATGCTGCCACACCCACTGACTTTTTTCAGCAATTTCTGATTTCTGTTTTTACTATTTAACTCACTGCCACATCTGATTCAAGCATGCCTACCTTGAAGGAGTTCTGCTCCTCTCTCTGACAGGATTTCCATTCCAATTATTTTTCTTGTTCACTGTCATTAATTTCGCTGTCAATCTGGTGGTTGACAAGGTATTTACTAAAACTCCTACAGCCTCAGGGACGGCATCCAGCTCGTGTTTCATCCTTCGTGTTTTGAATCCACCCAGGATCACCAATACCTCTGTGATGGTCAATGTTTCAACACATCCTGAGATTCACATGTCGCCATATTCCCACCCTCGACCCCTCTCTCCAACAGCACTGCTTCACACTGGCTCAGAGCTGCACTGTTCCCCAGTTCCACTTCATCCTCTGGGTCATTCAACATACCAACAAGGAACTTTCTCTCTTCCTTTCAGGCATCAAAGAACACAAGATGTGACAACCTAGAGATACCCTCAGCCCTCCAGAACCTTCCTCCCCTCCCCTTAACTCTAACTCCATACCGTCTCCCAAACCCACCACTAGTTGGGTATTTACTGGCCCTTCAGACCATCCCCTCGCTGACACCAAACATTCTGTACACAGCAACAGCCTCAGTTTTTTCCCTCTGCATCCCTGCCTGAAAAGCCTTGAACTCTTCTTCCACCACCTTCGCCTCCATGCCCAGTTCTTTGGACAAGAGTTATCTCCCAGTCCCACAGACCCCTTCACCCAGCTCCAAACCTCTCCCTCCACCTAGACCTCTCCACTCATTCTAAACTACCTCCCTCTGAACTGACTGCACTCCATGCTCTCAGATTCAACCCTGACTTTGTAACTAAGCCTGTGATGAGGATGGTGCTGTTGCTTTCTGGCAGACTGACCGTTACATCAGCATCTGCAGTCATTGTTTTTACCTCGTTACATCGCAAAGGCTGAGCGCCAACTCTCAGATACCTCCTTCCATCCCTCCTGCACCACGACCCACATGGAACATCAGGCCAAATTGTGTCCACCACGGTCACTAATTTCATTTCATCTTTGATCTCCCCTCCATTAACTCCAAGTTCAGACAAGACATAAGAGTCCAATGGGATTCAAGACAAGTTGGCAACATTGGCTTACAAATTGGAGGCAAAGTGTGATCGTGGGGGATCGTTTATTGTGATTGGAAGCCTGTGACCGGTGGTGTACCACAGGGATCAGTGTTGGGAGCTTTGCTGCTTGTTATGTATATTAATGACTTACATGTGAAAGTAGAATGTATGATTAGTAACTTTGCTGATTATGAAAATTGGTGGTGGTGTTCATAGGGGGGAGAATGGTCTCAGACGACAGTCTGATAATGATCAGCTGGTAAATTGGGGAGAGCAATGGCAGGTGGAATTTAATCCTGATAAGTGCAAGATGATACATTCTAGGAGGTCTAACAGGGGAAGGATTTCCACATTATATAGTAGGTCTCTAAGGAGTACTAAGGAACAAAGGGATCTTGGTGTACAAATCCATAGATCCCTGAAGGTGTCAACACAGGTAGATAGGATGATGATGAAGAAGACAGACAGGATGCTTGTCTTCATTATCCGGGGTGTAGAATATAGATGCAAGGAAGTCTTGTTTCAATTTTATAACACATTGGTTAGGCCACAGGTGGAATACTGTGTGCAGTTCTGGTCACCACACTATCAGAAAGAAATGATTGCACTGGAGAGGGTGTAGAGGAGATTGAGCAGGATGTTGACTGGGATGAAACATCTCTGTTATGAGGACAGACTGGATTCCTTAGAGTGGAGGAGGAGGTATACAAAATTGATGGATAAATAGGGCAGATTGTGAGAATCTCTTTCCCCATGGCAGACATGTCTCAGACCAGAGGGCAAGAATTTAAGGTGAGGAGTAAGTGGTATAGAGGTTTGAGAATTTTTTTTCACACAGAGAGTGTTGGAAATATGGAAGGAACTGTCTGAGAGGGTGTTGATGGCAAGTACTCTCACAACATTTAAGCATTATCTGGATGAGCTCTTCCGGGGATTCCTGGAAGATTCACTGTCTCTTTAACATCCCCAGGCTCCAAACCATTGGGTCCAGGGAATTTATTGATCTTCAGCCCATTAGTTTCTTTACCACTTTTCCTCTAGTGACAGTTATTACATTTATTTACTCTCCTCCTTTCACTCTGTGATTATTGAGTAATTTTGGGATGCTATTAGTGTCTTCTGCTGTGAAGATTAATTTATTAAACTCTTTGCCAGTTCATGACCCTATCCTGCTTGGTTTGTCAAACCTTAGTCCCGGTCCCACAAAAATATTAAACTTAGTTTGATTTTCAAACAGTCTCCACATCAGCAGCTTTTGGAAAGACAGAGAGCAAGTTTCAGATTCCCACTTCCCATGGTGTGAGGAAGGGCTTCCTGAACAACACAGCCCAGTTTCAAAGGTTATGTGATTTGTTCAAGTACAGGGAGCAGCTCTCCATCAACCCTAATAATCATCTGAGAACAGCCCCATCCCAAACTTCCACCCCCCCACTCAAATCCCGATCAGATGCCAGGTCCAAAAATACCACATCTGGAAGATGTCAAATTGGTCTGTAAAACCCTAAAAATTTAACCCCAATCCACACAACAATTCCAGAGAAACTGTTCCAACAAACACAAAACACTCACCGTAACACTCAGATATACTCCACACCCCTCACTGTAACACTCAGATATACTCCACACCCCTCACCGTAACACTCAGATATACCCCACACCCCTCACCGTAACACTCAGATATACCCCACACCCCTCACCGTAACACTCAGATTTACCCCACACCCCTCACCGTAACACTCAGATATACCCCACACCCCTCACCGTAACACTCAGATATATCCCACACCCGTCACCACAACACTCAGATATACCCCACACCCCTCACCGTAACACTCAGATATACCCCACACCCCTCACCGTAACACTCAGATATACCCCACACCCCTCACCGTAACACTCAGATATACCCCACACCCCTCACCGTAACACTCAGATATATCCCACACCCGTCACCACAACACTCAGATATATCCCACACCCGTCACCACAACACTCAGATATACTCCACAGCGCTCACAGTAACACTCAGATATGCTCCACAGCGCTCACTGTAACACTCAGAAATATCCCACACCCCTTACCGTAACACTCTGATATACCCCACACCCCTCACCGTAATACTCAGATATAGCCCACACCCCTCTTGGTAACCTGGGTATCCTCCACTGCCAAGTCCTAGCCACCTGATGCCTGGAGGAAGAATGCCCCACCTTCCATCTTGGGACCCTCCAACCACACGGTATCAATGTTGATTTCACCAGTTTCCTCAACACCCCGGATGCGACCCTCTAACACGGCACCGCCTCTTGAACTGTCCTACCTACCCATCTTCCTTCCTACCTATCCATTCCGACCATCACGATCACCCCCAACCTGCATCTGCCTTTCCAATTACCTTTCTCCTAGCCCCACACACCCCTCTTATTTAACTCTCAGCAGCCCCCTGACCCCGCTACATTCCTGATGAAGGGCTTATGCCAAAAACATCAACTCTCCTGCTCCAAACGTGCTGCCTGACCTGCTGTGCTTTTCCAACACATACTTCTCGACTCTGATCTTCAGTGTCTGCAGTCCTCACTTTTCCCTCTCTGTAACACTCAGGTGTACCCCACACCCCTCACTCTAACCGTGTGATATACCCCACACCCCTCACTCTAACACTGCGATATACCACACATCCCTCACTGTAACACTAATATACCCATACCTCTTACTGTACCACACACTCTTCACTGTAACATTCTGATATACCCCACTTCCCTTACTGTGACACTCAGAAATACCCACACCTCTCACTGTAACACTCTGATATACCCTCCACCCCTCACTGTAACACTCAGATGTATCCCATCCCTAACACTCTGATATACCCACACCCCTCACAGTAACACTCTGTTATACCCCACACCCCTCACAGTAACACTATGATATACCCCACACCCCTTCATGTGATACTCAGATATACCCCGCACACCTCGTGAAGATCTGGACTCGCTGGGGGCTCTCTGTTCCACAATCGGTCAATAAAAACTAGCAATTCGGTCTGGTTCTGTAAGATTTCACACTTTATTCAATCTCGGCCGGGCACAGGTTGTCCAGTTACACAGAGGTTAAACACTTCCATGTTGCTCAGAGAAACTGCACACATGGCTTAAGACAGACACATTTATACCTTTTTTGAGAGAAGTACAGGCCATCGTTACAGAGAATATTCAAACAATTACCTATCAATTTTAAAGAAAAGACTTTATTGACAGCAACTTGGCACAATGATATTTCCTGGGAACCTACCTTATTTTCCAACATCCAATTCCTCCTATCTTGCAAACCAAGTCTCTGCACCTGCACTTGCAAGATCAGTTCGGATGGCCAGTAACGTCTTATCTCGTCTAGTTATTTCTACGCTGTAAAGGAAGCATTGTCTGCTAATCTCTGTAGAGTCAGACTGCAGTCATGTCAATTATGCAGCTTTAGCAGGTTAAAAGCCATTTTATGCAGCTTTAAGCAGAATTGTCAATTTGCAGCTGAGAAGCCATTTTGTCATGTTAGTTGCATTAAGAAGCCATTTTATTGTTGCCGATGTCAGCAAAAGCATGTATTAAATGGTTGTTCCTGACTACAATGGGCGGCATGGTGGCTCAGTGGTTAGCACTGCTGCCTCACAGCACCAGGGACCCAGGTTTGATTCCAGCCTTGAGTGACTGTGTGGAGTTTGCACATTCTCCCCATGTCCGTGTGGTTTCCTCCGGGTGCTCCAGTTTCCTCCCACAGTCCAAAGATGTGCAGGTCAGGTGAATTGGCCATTATAAATTGCCCATAGTGTTAGGTGCATAAGTCAGAGGGAAATGGGTCTGGGTGGGTTACTCTTCGGAGGGTCGGTGTGGACTTGTTAGGTCGAAGGGCCTGTTTCCACACTGTAGGGAATCTAATCTAATCTAACTAGTTACTTCAGCCTGTATTCAGATTTCAGATCGTCGCTCTCACTGCAACAGACCCAACACCCCTCACTATAACACTCTGATTTACCTCACACCCCTCACTATAACACCCTGATATACCCCACACCCCTCACCGTAATACCCTGATATACCCCACACACCCCTCACTGTAACACCCTGATATACCCCACACCCCTCACTGTAACATTCTGATATACCCCACACCCCTCACTGTGACATTCTGATATACCCAACACACCACACTGTAACACCCTGATACACCCCACACCCCTCACTGTAACACTCTGATACACCCCACACCCCTCACTGTAACACCCTGATACACCCCACACCCCTCACCATAACACACTGATACACCCCACACCCCTCACCATAACACACTGATACACCCCACACCCCTCACCCCTCACCATAACACCCTGATACAGGGAGGGGTGTGGGGTGTAACACTTCCTTGATGTATTCCATTCCATTTGTGTTATTTTAAGCCCTCGAGCAGAATTCAGTTGAAGACGGAATTTTTTTGTGGTTGGATTGTTTCTCACTGATATTTAAATTATATATTCAACAATTGGCAGTTGTTGAAGTTATTCCAGAGAAATGTTGGATAATAGGAACCATGTGTGTGTGTCTGTGTGCTAAGGGAGTGAGCTTCAGTGAATAGTTTGAAATAGTCTGGACCTGATCTCCAGGATTCTCTGGGCCCTGCAGTCCTGCCTGTCCCAAGCGGATTGTCAGCTGAGTGCCATCGATTCCCACCCAGAAGGATGGAGCTGTGATCTTCAGCTGATTGCCTTTCCCTGAGTGTTGGCATGTGATACAACCAGAGGCAGCCGTCCCTCTGTGAAGTCTCGAGCAAATTTCAGTCTCAGCAGCAGGGAAGTGGCCCTCTGCAAGTGGTTCTCAATGTTCTATTTCCACAACAATGGGGCGAGTAATGAGAGTAAAGGTGGGGTTGATGAGAGTGGGGCAGATGATGAGAATAGGGAGGGTAAGTGAGGGCAGTGCGAGAATGTGGGGTCGAGAGTGAGGGGGGTGATGAGAGAGAGGGGGTTGACGTAAGTGTAGGAGGGGCAAGAGTTGGGGGGGTCGAGAGTGAGGGGCTGATGAGAATGAGGGGCAATGCGAGTGGGGGGGATGAGGGGGTGATGAGAGTGGGGGCGTGAGTGAGGGTGAGGGGACGAGGAGGGTGAGGGGGTAATGAGAGTGGGGCTGTGAGTGAGGGTGAGGGCACGATGAGGGTGAGGGGGTGATGAGAGTGGGGGTATGAGTGAGGGTGCGATGAGATGGGGGAGCGAGTGAGAGTGGGTGTGAATGAGGGGGCAAAAGTGAGAGGGTCTGAGTGTGAGAGGTGAGGGGGCAATGAGAGTGGGGGCGATGAGAGTTGAGGAGTAAGAGTGGGAGGGGAAAGAGTGGGGGTTGAGGGGGGCAATGAGAGTGATGGGTGAGGGGTGGCGAGAGTGAGGGGGGTCAAGTGTGACAGGGTTGAGAGTGAGGGGGTGGTGAGTGTGAGGGGGTGGTGAGAGTGAGGGGGGAGCGAGAGTGAGGCGGGAGCGAGAGTGAGGGGGGAGCGAGAGTGAGGGGGGAGCGAGAGTGAGGGGGGAGCGAGAGTGAGGGGGGAGCGAGAGTGAGGGGGGAGCGAGAGTGAGGGGGGAGCGAGAGTGAGGGGGAGCGAGAGTGAGGGGGAGCGAGAGTGAGGGGGAGCGAGAGTGAGGGGGAGCGAGGTTAAGGGGTCAAAGAGAGTGAAGAGGCAAAAGTGGGGGGGTGAGTGTGGGGGTGTGAGAGTGGGGGTTTGAGCGTGAGGGGGTGATGAGTGAGGGGAGGTGAGAGTTGGGGAGTGGGTGAGGGGGAGCGAAGTGAGGAGGGAAGGTGAGAGGTGGGGGGGGGGGAAAGTGAGGGAAAGGAGATTATTTTTGTTGTTTGTTTGGGACATTGGGATGCTGGTTGGACCATATTTATTGCCTGTCCCTAATCCAGTTAATGGTCAATACATTGCTAAGAGTCTGGAGTCACATGTAGAGTCAGAGAGATCTCAGCACAGTAAAAGGCCCTGTGACCCAATACTTGTTTTTGACCAGCACAAACTCATCAAACCCTTCAATTCCCAGCACCTGGCCCAGCACCTTGCATGCCCTGGATCACTGGTGCACATCTAAATCCTTCCTCAATGTGATGAGGGTTCCTCCCTCTCCCACGCTCACAGACAGTGAGTTCCAGAATCCCATCTCAGCCAAACCAGGTAAGGACAGCAGATTTACTTCCCAAAAAACCCACTAGACCTACTTTTTATTCCAGATTTTTAAACTGAAATTTCTCGATTTACCATGGTGACACTCAAACGATATGCCAGAGCATGAAGTGAGGTTTCGAATTCAGTGACATCACCAGGATACAGTGCTGTCAGCCAGCCCGGGCTAGGGAACAGCTGACCGCCTGAAGGGTGACAGAGGAGATGGTGCAGTGACAATGGAGGTAGAAGCCAGGGAGCAAGATGGAGAGAGGAGAGATGGAGAGAGGCAATTGTGGAATCCACTTTTCTGCCAATCTCTTTCATTAGACCTTGGGGCTGGATTTGGGCACAAACAGACAGGGGACAGAACATTCTTGAATGAAAATCTGGGATCTCTATAGGTAGTGATGAAACTGTTGGATTTTCATTAGAAACCAAAAAGGTCACCAACAGGCAAACAGAATCTGTCATTCTGCCTCAAACCAGGACTATATGTGACTCCAGTCCCACACCAACCTGGTTAATGTTCACGGATTCTGCAACAAGAGACACTGTTGCTTCAAAGAGCAAGAAGGCAGCCAACGTTTTTGGTGATGTGAGATTGGCTGACAATTCCCATGTTGACACTCTCATCTCCTGAAGGAATTAAAAAAGAAATTCCACCTCCCTGTCCCAGACATTGTCTGGGAACTGACATCTCCTGCTCTTCACTACACTCTCGATGAGCGCTCTGTTCATAAGCCGTCCAGGGGCCACTCCTCCAGGGGCAGATGGACTTGGACCCCCCTCTCTGTCACCAATCTTTGGCTTTGTGATTCCTGACCCAGTATATCACACAAGAGACACCAATGGGAAAATGCAGCCTAGAAATAGACAAAACACCACAAACAGAATCATGGGCTCCAAACTCACTGTTACCCTCAAAAATCCCGAGACACTTCTCCATGACAATCAGACACTCAGCTCTGAATCACATCAGGTATTCAGACATGTGACCAAGACCCTGGACAAAGATGGGTTTTAATGAGAGCTTCTTTGGGCGGCGAGAGAGAGGGGAGGGGTCAGGGAGGGAATCTGAGAGCTCAGGCCCCAGGCAACTGGAAGCAAGTGCCCGAGTGAAGGAGAGACTGAAAAGGAGGACACAGAAAAGGCAGAATGAAAGGAGGGCAGGTCTCAGAGGGGTGCAGAGGCTGTAGGAGGTGACAGAGATTGGAGGGATGTCAGGGCCTGGAGGAGGTTACAGAGATCGGGAGGGTGGTTTCGGGCTGGAAGAGTTACAGAGATAGGGAGGGGTGGAGGAGGTGGCAACAGATGGGGAAAGAGGAAAGGGAAAGCTGGTGCCATGGAAGTTTCATTAACAATGGGAAGAATTATAAAATGGAGGCTTTGTTTAGGTGGAAGCCAGTGTGGATCATTAAAGTGAAGGATAATGGAGGATCAGGACTGGGGAGTGTCAGGCCAGCAGCAGTGAGGGGGAGAGGGTTGAATATTGCAGCCCTGTTGGGAGAACGTTGGAATATTGGGAAGGGTTGGGTCTGATGCAGGGAAGTGCCAGCTATCGGGGGTTAATGCAGGGCAGCACTGAGACACCACTTCACTCAAAAGGCAAGGGAACAGTTATAATGGTTTTATTAAAATCCAGTTTTATTACAAAACCCCTGCAGCTTGGCTTTCCCTCAAACACACAGCAGTCAGCATCTGTATCCCAGCTTCACCTTCACAAACACTGGGAAGATATGAAACAGTCACTGTTTGGCTGTGAATATGTAAAGTGAGGCTGGGCTGTCCAATGGTGAGTTCCAGGGCCTGCTGTGCAGGGATCTCTCTGCCTGCACCCCCTCTATCTGAGGGCCAAGCAGAATTTATTAGCTGACAGGAGCCTGCCAAAGGGCGCTGCTCAGGGTGAGTATTATTCAGCCGTACCACATTTGGAATTGATGTGTGAGAGATGTCGGTGCATGGTCCCCAGGACAGTGTACAGACTGGACAGTAGCAATGGGAAAAGGTGTCCCAGAGGGTGGAGAGCGGGAGGTAATTGGTCAGATATTCTGTAAATGGCGAACTTTTACATCAACTCATCAATGCAGCTCTTCAGGCACACAAACTTCCCAGGATCCTGTACCCCAGTGAGAGTCAGTGTGTGTGGGACTGTACCCCAGTGAGAGTCAGTGTGTGTGGGACTGTACCCCACAGAGTCAGTGTGTGAGGGAGCTGTACCCCAGTGAGAGTCAGTGTGTGGGACTGTACCCCAGTGAGAGTCAGTGTGTGGGACTGTACCCCAGTGAGAGTCAGTGTGTGTGGGACTGTACCCCACAGAGTCAGTGTGTGTGGGACTGTACCCCAGGGAGAGTCAGTGTGTGTGGGAGCCGTACCCCAGTGAGAGTCAGTGCATGTGGGAGCCGTACCCCAGTGAGAGACAGTGTGTGTGGGACTGTACCCCAGGGAGAGTCAGTGTGTTTGAGAGCTGTACCTCAGTGAGTGTCAGTGTGTGTGGGACTGTACCCCAGTGAGAGTCAGTGTGTGGAACTGTACCCCAGTGAGAGTCAGTGTGTGTGTGGGAGCCGTACCCCAGTGAGAGTCAGTGTGTGTGGGAGCCGTACCCCAGTGAGAGTCAGTGTGTGTGGGAGCTGTACCCCAGTGAGAGTCAATGTGTGGGGGAGCCATTACCCAGTGAGTGTCAGTGTGTGTGGGAGCCATACTCCAGGGAGAGTCAGTGTGTGTGGGAGTTGTACCCCAGTGAGAGTCAATGTGTGGGGGAGCCATTACCCAGTGAGTGTCAGTGTGTGTGGGAGACCGTACCCCAGTGAGGGTCAGTGTATGTGGGATGCTGTACCCCAATGAGGGTCAGTGTGTGTGGGAGCTGTACCCCAGTGAGAGTCAGTGTGTGTGGGAGCTGTACCCCAGTGAGAGTCAATGTGTGGGGGAGCCATTACCCAGTGAGAGTCAGTGTGTGTGGGAGACCGTACCCCAGTGAGGGTCAGTGTATGTGGGATGCTGTACCCCAATGAGGGTCAGTGTGTGTGGGAGCTGTACCCCAGTGAGAGTCAGTGTGCATGGGACCCTGTATCTCAGTGAGAGTCAGTGTGTGTGGGATCTGTACCCCAGTGAGAGTCAGTGTGTGTGGGAGCCATTCCCCAGTGAGAGTCAGTATGTGTGGCACACTGTACCCCAGTGAGAGTCTGTGTGTGGAAGCAGTATCCCAGTGAGAGCCAGTGTGTGTGGGTGCCATGACCCCAGTCAGAGTCTGTGTGTGTGGGACCCTGTACCCCAGTGACAGTCAGTGTGTGTGGGACCCTGTACCCCAGTGACAGTCAGTGTGTGTGGGAGCCGTACCCGAGTGAGAGTCAGTGTGTGTGGGAGCCGTACCCCAGTGAGAGTCAGTGTGTGTGGGACTGTACCCCAGCGAGAATCAGTGTGTGTGGGACTATACCCCAGTGAATATCAGTGTGTGTTGGAGCAGTATCCCAGTGAGAGTCAGTGTGTGTGGGTGCCAGACCCCAGTGAGATTCAGTGCTTGTGGGACTGTACCCCAGTGAGAGTCAGTGTGTGTGGGACTGTACCCCAGTGAGAGTCAGTGTGTGCGAGCCGTACCCCAGTGAGAGTCAGTGTGTGTGGGAGCCGTACCCCAGTGAGAGTCAGTGTGTGTGGGAGTGTACCCCAGGGAGAGTCAGTGTGTGTGGGAGTGTACCCCAGTGAGAGTCAGTGTGTGTAGGACTGTACCCCAGTGAGAGTCAGTGTGTGCGAGCCGTACCCCAGTGAGAGTCAGTGTGTGTGGGAGCCGTACCCCAGTGAGAGTCAGTGTGTGTGGGACTGTACCCCAGTGAGAGTCAGTGTGTGTGGGAGCTGTACTACAGTGAGAGTCAGTGTATGTTGGGGGCTGTATTCCATTTAACTGGTCTGCCATCTTTGTTTCCCAATATGACTTGGGGAATAATAATATGGATACAGAATATAGAAGACAAAGAGTAGTAGTGGAAGGGTGTTTTGTTCTGACTGACGATCTGTGACCAGTGGTCAGAGATGGACCTATCTATCTGTACTGTCAGAATCCCTACAGTATGGAAACAGGCCCTTTAGCGCAACAAGTCCACACCGAATCCAGGTCCACTCCCCTGCCCTATGCATCTTCCCTCATATCCCTGAACACCATGGGCATTTTCGCATGGCCAATTCACTGACCCGCACATCTTTGGACTGTGGGAGGAAACTGGAGCACCCGGGGGAAACCCATGCAGACACGGGGAGAGTGTGTGTGGAGTTTGTACAGTCACCCGAGGCTGGAATCGAACCCGGCTCCCTGGCGCTGAGGCAGCAGTGCTAACTATGAGCCACCGTGCTGCCCTGGTGTTCTGCACCGATCAGTGCTGGGAAGCCTGTTCTTTGTAATATATATAAATGATTTGAATGAGTATGTTTGCAGATGACACAAGGTTTGGGAAAGCTGAGATAGCAGGAGGATTGCCAGAGGAGACAGCAGGACATGGATAGGCTGGAGACCTGATCAGGGAAATGGCCGGATGAAGTTTAATCTGGACAAGAATGAGGTGGTGCATTCTGGAAGGACTAATGCAGCAGGGAATTATACAGTAAATGCCTTAAGTACCTGGAAGTGGCCAAGTGGATAAAGTGGTCAAGAAGGCATAAGATGTGCATGCTTCCATTAGTCAGGGCATATAAAGGTTGGCATGTCATTTTGCAGTTGTGTAGAACTTTAGTTCAGGCACATTTGAAATGTTGTGTACAGTTCTATTGCCACACTACCAGAAGGATGTGGAGGCTTGAGAGAGGATATAGAAACATTTACCAGGACGTTGCCTGGTTTGGTGGGTATTAGATATGAGGAAACATTGGATGAGCTTGGTTTATTTTCACTTGAATGTCAAAGGCTGAGGGGCAACATGATGTATGTTTACAAAATTGAGAGGCATGGCTAGTCAGAGTCTTTTTCCCAGGGTAGAAATGTCAATTACTTAGGGTCACAGGTTTAAAGTAAAAGGGAGAAAGGAGATGTGAGAGGCAGGCTTTTTCCACAGAAAGTGGTGAGTGTCTGGAATATGCTGCTAGATGACGTGGTGGAGGTGGATATGATAGCAACGTTTAAGATGCATCATGACAGATACATGAACTGGCAGGGAATAGGGGGACATGGACCACGTATAGACAAGGGACTTTAGTTTAGACAGGTGTCATGTGTCAGTGCAGTCTGGACTTAGGGCCCGTTCCTGTGTTCTTTGTTCTTTTTGAAAGATTAGACTTACTCTCCTTCGAACAGAGAAGATTAAGAAATGACCTTAATGAGGTGTTAATATTTACAAACAATTTTGATCTGATTAGATTCCATACAGTATGGAAACAGGCCCTTCGACCCTCCAAGGAGTAACCCATCTAGACCCATTCTCCTACCATACACTTACTCCTAACTAAGGCACCTAACACTATCGGCAATTTACTGTGGCCAATTCACCTGACCTGCACACCTTTGGACTGTGGGAGGAAACCGGAGCATCCGGAGGAAACCCACGCAGACACGGGGAGAATGTGCAAACTCCACACAGACAGTCGCCCAAGGCTGGAATTGAACCTGGGTCCCTGAGGCAGCAGTGCTAACCAGTGAGCCACTGACAGGGTAAAAAGGATATTCTGTTTTCACTAATTGTATGTCAGTAACTAGGGGTCACAATTTCAAGATTGTCAGTGAGAGAGCTAGGAGTGAGATGAGGAGAAACGTTTTTACTCAGAGTGCTGTTGGGATGTGGAGTGTGTTGCCTGGGAGACAGGTGGAGGCAGCTTCCACAAGAAGTTTCAAAGATCAGCTGGATATATATTTGAAAGGGATGAAGTGTTAGAGGGTTATAGGAGATAGGACTGGAGAGTGGGACTCGCTGAATAACTCTTTTAGGAGCTGGTACAGACATGATGGGTCAAATGGCCGTCTGTGCTGTAAATTTCTCTGACTCTGTAATTCTAAAGCCAGGGTAAACTGTTCCTTTGAAACACAAGTTTATTCAGATCTGGGTGAAATGTTTCCACAAGGGAGGGATCCTTTCTAAATTAATGTCGTTGTGACCAATGAGAGGATGGGTAAATATGGAAAAGTAAACCATTCATCTGTCCTGCCCTTGACAATTCAGAGCATTGTACTGGAAATAACAAGTGGGTCTGGGAGAGTCATTAAAATGAATAAGGAAATGGCAGGGTGGAAGATAGCAGTAGTAGGGAAGATGGAGGAGAGAATGAGTGTGGTAGTGATAGAAAGGAGGTGCAAAATGGCAGGAAAGAAGAAGGGAGAGATGAACAAAGAGAGACAAACAAAGTCTAATGGGAAAAAGTAAAAGCCATGAAGAGAATGGAGAAGAGAGGAGAGGCCTGGGAAGGAGAGAGAGTAGAAAGGACAAGATAGAATCTAGAATCCCTACAGTGCAGAAAGAGGCCATTTGGCCCATTATGTCTGCACCAACCCTCCCAATCGCATCCCAACCAGACCCACATCCCTTACCCTATCCCCTTAACCCACAATTGCCATGGCCAATCCAGCTAACCGATGTGTCTTTGGACTGTGCGAGGAAACCGGAGCACCCGGAGGAAATCCACACAGACACAGGGAGAATGTGCAAACTCCACACAGTCACCCTGGCGCTGTGAGGCATCAGTGCTAACACAATAATGGAGAAGGAGGAAAAAGAGAAAGATTGGGAAAAAACATCAAATGAAGAGAAAAGTAGGGAGAACAATGTGGGGTGGGGTGGGGTGGGTACAATGAAACTGTGTTATCAATTCCTATTGGATATAGGTGATGAATTCATTTAGAAGCAGGTTTAGTAGGGAGTTTCAAACAATCAGCAGAATCACTTATTTCCTTCACATTTTATCAGTAACAAGGTGCTCAGTCAACCTGCAGTTTTACAGCAGAATGCTTGCTTGGAATTTTGACCAACCTGTTAATGCCTGTGACCCTTCATTCCCTTGTCGGGCTGAATCATAATCACCTTTTCCCAACACACTGGAAGCAGACTGAGCACTCTGTGAACCCAGATATGTTTTCCTGCAAACCCTGGAACAATAAATAAGTAGTAATTAAACACATCAGTTCCAAGGCCTGGGTTCAGAAGCCTGTGGGTGGGTCTAAAAGCTGAGAATTCAGCACAAATCTCAAATCAATTATTCATTCTCCAGCCTGTCTCCCTCTCAGCTTCCAGCTCAAGGACGAGTAAAGGGAGCTGTATTGAACCCCATGCTGTCCCTGTCTTGGGAGTGTTTGATGGGGACCGTGTAGTGTCAGCTTTACACTGTAACCGACATTGTGCTGTCCCAGTCCTGGGAGTGTTTGATGGGGACCGTGTAGTGTCAGCTTTACACTGTAACCGACATTGTGCTG
>NW_028270159.1:2964545-2969527 GCF_037043375.1 Chiloscyllium plagiosum | reverse complement strand
CAGCAGGTTTTATGGCAGGTGACCAGGGAGGATAAAAGCAGGATATTGAGGTAGAGAGGTATCCTCAGGGCATTTCAGCAATGAAGGGGCCAGGCAGATCAAGGAGGAGCCCACATTGGGACAGCAATTAATATCAAGGAAGCTCAAAAAGGAGGGGGTTAGGAAGGATGGGGATGAGAGAATGGAGGATGGGGACACGGGGAGGGAGAGGGATAGGGACATGGGGAGGGAGAGGGATGGGGATATGGGGAGGGAGAGGGATGGGGATATGGGGAGGGAGTGGGGTAGGGACATGGGGAGTGGGATGGGGACACGGGGAGGGAGAGGGATGGGGACATGGGGAGGAGAGGGATGGGGACACGGGGAGGGAGTGGGATAGGGACACGGGGAGGGAGAGGGATGGGGACACGGGGAGGGAGAGGGATAGGGACACGGGGAGGGAGAGGGATGGGGACATGGGGAGGGAGAGGGATAGGGACATGGGGAGGGAGAGGGATGGGGACATGGGGAGGGAGTGGGATGAGGACACGGGGAGGGAGAGGGATGGGGACACGGGGAGGGAGAGGGATGGGGACACGGGGGGGGAGAGGGATGGGGACAGGGGGAGGGAGAGGGATGGGGACATGGGGAGGGAGTGGGATGAGGACACGGGGAGGGAGAGGGATGGGACATGGGGAGGGAGAGGGATAGGGACAGGGGGAGGGAGAGGGATGGGGACACGGGGAGGGAGTGGGATGGGGACACGGGGAGGGAGTGGGATGGGGACATGGGGAGGGAGAGGGATGGGGACACGGGGAGGGAGAGGGATGGGGACAGGGGGAGGGAGAGGGATGGGGACATGGGGAGGGAGTGGGATGAGGACACGGGGAGGGAGAGGGATGGGGACAGGGGGAGGGAGAGGGATAGGGACACGGGGAGGGAGAGGGATGGGGACATGGGGAGGGAGAGGGATAGGGACACGGGGAGGGAGAGGGATGGGGACACGGGGAGGGAGTGGGGTGGGGACACGGGGAGGGAGTGGGGTGGGGACACGGGGAGGGAGAGGGATGGGGACATGGGGAGGGAGAGGGATGGGGACAGGGAGAGGGAGAGGGATGGGGACACGGGGAGGGAGTGGGATGAGGACACGGGGAGGGAGTGGGATGAGGACACGGGGAGGGAGAGGGATAGGGACACGGGGAGGGAGAGGGATGGGACATGGGGAGGGAGAGGGATGGGGACAGGGAGAGGGAGAGGGATGGGGACACGGGGAGGGAGTGGGATGAGGACACGGGGAGGGAGTGGGATGGGGACATGGGGAGGGAGTGGGATGGGGACACGGGGAGGGAGTGGGATGAGGACACGGGGAGGGAGAGGGATGGGGACACGGGGAGGGAGAGGGATAGGGACACGGGGAGGGAGAGGGATGGGGACACGGGGAGGGAGTGGGATGGGGACATGGGGAGGGAGAGGGATAGGGACACGGGGAGGGAGAGGGATGGGGACACGGGGAGGGAGAGGGATGGGGACATGGGGAGGGAGAGGGATAGGGACACGGGGAGGGAGAGGGATGGGGACACGGGGAGGGAGTGGGATAGGGACACGGGGAGGGAGTGGGATGGGGACATGGGGAGGGAGAGGGATAGGGACACGGGGAGGGAGAGGGATGGGGACATGGGGAGGGAGAGGGATAGGGACACGGGGAGGGAGAGGGATGGGGACACGGGGAGGGAGAGGGATGGGGACACGGGGAGGGAGAGGGATGGGGACACGGGGAGGGAGAGGGATGGGGACACGGGGAGGGAGAGGGATGAGGACACGGGGAGGGACTGGGATAGGGACATGGGGAGGGAGAGGGATGGGGACACGGGGAGGGAGTGGGATGGGGACACGGGGAGGGAGAGGGATGGGGACATGGGGAGGGAG
This sequence comes from Chiloscyllium plagiosum, assembly GCF_037043375.1. Lineage (NCBI taxonomy): Eukaryota > Metazoa > Chordata > Chondrichthyes > Orectolobiformes > Hemiscylliidae > Chiloscyllium > Chiloscyllium plagiosum. The sequence continues at coordinate 2,967,622 of NW_028270159.1, read as the reverse complement.
AGGGATGGGGACATGGGGAGGGAGAGGGATGGGGACATGGGGAGGGAGAGGGATGGGGACACGGGGAGGGAGTGGGATAGGGACACGGGGAGGGAGTGGGATGGGGACATGGGGAGGGAGAGGGATGGGGACACGGGGAGGGAGAGGGATGGGGACACGGGGAGGGAGAGGGATGGGGACACGGGGAGGGAGAGGGATGGGGGACACGGGGAGGGAGAGGGATAGGGACACGGGGAGGGAGAGGGATGGGGACACGGGGAGGGAGAGGGATGGGGACACGGGGAGGGAGAGGGATGGGACACGGGGAGGGAGAGGGATAGGGACACGGGGAGGGAGAGGGATGGGGACACTGGGAGGGAGAGGGATGGGGACACGGGAGGGAGAGGGATGGGGACACGGGGAGGGAGTGGGATAGGGACACGGGGAGGGAGTGGGATGGGGACACGGGGAGGGAGTGGGATGGGGACACGGGGAGGGAGAGGGATAGGGACATGGGGAGGGAGAGGGATAGGGACACGGGGAGGGAGAGGGATAGGGACACGGGGAGGGAGAGGGATGGGGACACGGGGAGGGAGTGGGATAGGGACACGGGGAGGGAGAGGGATGAGGACACGGGGAGGGAGAGGGATAGGGACATGGGGAGGGGGAGGGATGGGACACGGGGAGGGAGAGGGATAGGGACACGGGGAGGGGGAGGGATGGGGACAGGGGGAGGGAGAGGGATAGGGACATGGGGAGGGAGTGGGATGGGGACACGGGGAGGGAGTGGGATGAGGACACGGGGAGGGAGAGGGATGGGGACATGGGGAGGGAGAGGGATAGGGACATGGGGAGGGGGAGGGATGGGGACAGGGGAGGGAGAGGGATAGGGACATGGGGAGGGAGAGGGATAGGGACACGGGGAGGGAGAGGGATAGGGACACGGGGAGGGAGAGGGATGGGGACACGGGGAGGGAGTGGGATAGGGACACGGGGAGGGAGTGGGATGAGGACACGGGGAGGGAGGAGGGATGAGGACACAGGGAGGGAGTGGGATAGGGACAGGGGGAGGGAGAGGGATGGGGACAGGGGGAGGGAGAGGGATGGGGACACGGGGAGGGAGAGGGATAGGGACATGGGGAGGGAGATGGATAGGGACATGGGGAGTGGGATGGGACACGGGGAGGGAGAGGGATGAGGACATGGGGAGGGAGAGGGATAGGGACAGGGGGAGGGAGAGGGATGGGGACAGGGGGAGGGAGAGGGATGGGGACACGGGGAGGGAGAGGGATGGGACATGGGGAGGGAGAGGGATGGGGACAGGGGGAGGGAGAGGGATGGGGACACGGGGAGGGAGAGGGATGGGGACACGGGGAGGGAGAGGGATAGGGACACGGGGAGGGAGAGGGATAGGGACACGGGGAGGGAGTGGGATGGGGACACGGGGAGGGAGAGGGATAGGGACAGGGGGAGGGAGAGGGATGGGGACACGGGGAGGGAGAGGGATGGGGACACGGGGAGGGAGAGGGATGGGGACACGGGGAGGGAGAGGGATGGAGACACGGGGAGGGAGTGGGATGGGGACATGGGGAGGGAGAGGGATAGGGACACGGGGAGGGAGAGGGATAGGGACAGGGGAGGGAGAGGGATGGGGACACGGGGAGGGAGAGGGATGGGGACACGGGGAGGGAGAGGGATGGGGACACGGGGAGGGAGAGGGATGGAGACACGGGGAGGGAGTGGGATGGGGACATGGGGAGGGAGAGGGATAGGGACACGGGGAGGGAGAGGGATAGGGACAGGGGGAGGGAGAGGGATGGGGACACGGGGAGGGAGAGGGATGGGGACATGGGGAGGGAGAGGGATGGGGACACGGGGAGGGAGTGGGATAGGGACACGGGGAGGGAGTGGGATGGGGACACGGGGAGGGAGTGGGATAGGGACACGGGGAGGGAGTGGGATAGGGACACGGGGAGGGAGAGGGATGGGGACACGGGGAGGGAGTGGGATGGGGACACGGGGAGGGAGTGGGATAGGGACACGGGGAGGGAGAGGGATGGGGACACGGGGAGGGAGTGGGATAGGGACACGGGGAGGGAGAGGGATGGGGACACGGGGAGGGAGTGGGATGGGGACACGGGGAGGGAGTGGGATGGGGACATGGGGAGGGAGAGGGATGGGGACATGGGGAGGGAGAGGGATGGGGACATGGGGAGGGAGTGGGATGGGGACATGGGGAGGGAGAGGGATGGGGACACGGGGAGGGAGAGGGATGGGGACACGGGGAGGGAGAGGGATAGGGACACGGGGAGGGAGAGGGATGGGGACACGGGGAGGGAGTGGGATGGGGACATGGGGAGGGAGAGGGATGGGGACACGGGGAGGGAGAGGGATGGGGACATGGGGAGGGAGAGGGATGGGGACACGGGGAGGGAGAGGGATGGGGACATGGGGAGGGAGAGGGATGGGGACATGGGGAGGGAGAGGGATGGGGACACGGGGAGGGAGAGGGATGGGGACACGGGGAGGGAGTGGGATAGGGACACGGGGAGGGAGAGGGACACGGGGAGGGAGAGGGAAGGAGAATTATAGATTCTCCTGAGAGGTTGAACTGTTTGGGATTTGATTGAAATTCCTAAAATTCCCATTGTTGGCTCTTTAGGAATTTATTGGTAATTAAATCTATCCTTGACAGCATTCCTGAGCTGAGGGAGAGTAGCAGGAGCAGGTCGATGAGGGAATGGGGTGGGTGGGGGACAGGGAGAAGGTTTTGGGGTTATGTTGATGGGGTGGACAGTGATGAAGGTTTTATTTGGGGGGAGGGGGGTGATTAGTGTGACCTACCTGCGATGTACATGCCAGGACACAGTACAAGTAAAGCAGTGCGTAGACCCCATGCTCTGGTGAGTGGTGTCACCAGCAATGGGGCATTACCACCAATATTGGAGATGATGAAGATGTAAATGGCCACAGCAGGACTGCAAACTGAGGGGCTGACCAACTCAACAATAATGGTTAACGTGACTCCAATCCCCATCTCACCTGCCGGACAAACAGATAGGCTTATCACTAACAGGAAGAGAATTCACCATTCTACC
>NW_028270159.1:2854545-2959545 GCF_037043375.1 Chiloscyllium plagiosum | reverse complement strand
CACTCACACACTGTCCCCAACACACACACTCACTCACATGCTCTCTCTCACTCACACACACTCTCTCACTCTCACACACACTGTCCCCAACACACACTCTCTCACCCACACTGACCCCAACACACACTCTCTCACTCACACACACACTCTCACTCACACACACTGTCCCCAACACACACACTCACTCACATACTATCCCCAACATACACACTTACTCACTCACACAGTCCCCAACACTCACACTCTTTCTCATATACACTCTCTCACGCACACACACTGTCCCCAACACACACACTCACTCACATGCTCTCTCTCACTCACACACACTCTCTCACTCTCACACACACTGTCCCCAACACACACTCTCTCACCCACACTGACCCCAACACACACTCTCTCACTCACACACACACTCTCACTCACACACACTGTCCCCAACACACACACTCACTCACATACTATCCCCAACATACACACTTACTCACTCACACAGTCCCCAACACTCACACTCTTTCTCATATACACTCTCTCACGCACACACACTGTCTCCAACCCACATTCTCACTCACACACAATCCCCAACACACATGCTCTCACTCACACACATACACACACTCTCACTCACACAGACACGTTCACACATACACACACACTCTCTCTCTCACACACACTGTCCCCAACACACACTCTCACACCCACACTGACCCCAACACACACTCTCTCTCACACACACACTCTCACTCACACACACTGTCCCCAACACACACACTCACTCACATACTATCCCCAACATACACACTTACTCACACACACAGTCCCCAACACACACACACTCTCTCTCACACACACTCTCTCTCACTCACACACACTGTCCCCAACCCACACATTCTCACTCACACACACACACTCACTCACTCACACACAGTCCCCAACACACACACTCTCTCACTCACACACATACACACACTCTCACTCACACACATAGACACACACACATACACACACTCTCTCTCTCTCACACACACATGCACTCTCTCACACTCACTCTCACACACACACACACACTCTCTCTCTCACACACACATGTACTCTCTCACACTCACTCTCTCACACACACACTCTCTCTCTCTCACACACACATGCACTCTCTCACACTCACTCTCACACACACACACACTCTCTCTCTCACACACACATGTACTCTCTCACACTCACTCTCTCACACACACACTCTCGCACTCTCACACACACACATGCACTCTCATTCACACACATACACACTCTCTCTCACTCACACACTTTCTCACTCACACACACTGTCCCAACACACACACACTCTCACAGACATGGACACACACTCTCACTCACACACATACACACACACTCTCACTCACACACATACACACACTCACACACACAAACATACACACACTCACACACTCACTAACACACACACACTCTCTCTCTCACTCTCACACACCCTCTCACACTCTCTCGCACTCACACTCACTCACTCTCACACACACTCTCATTCACACACACGCTCTCTCATATTCACGCACACACACTCTCTCTCATTCACACAGTCTCTCACTCACACACACTCTCATTCACACACACGCTCTCTCTCATTCACGCACACACTCTCTCAAACACAGGCGCGCACACACACACACTCTCTCTCTCCCATTCTTGTTCTCTCACTCACTCACTCACACACACACACTCTCTCATATACACACTCTCTCTCTCTCTCACACACACTCTCTCATTCACGCACACACTCTCTCTCTCATTCACACACAGTCTCTCACTCACACACTCTCTCTCATTCTCACACACACTCTCTCAAACACAGGCGCGCACACACATACTCTCTCTCTCCCATTCTTGTTCTCTCACTCACTCACTCACACACACACACTCTCTCTCTCACACACACTCTCTCATTCACACACATGCTCTCTCTCATTCACACACAGTCTCTCACTCACACACACTATCTCTCTCATTCACACACACACACTCTCTCAAACACAGGCGCGCACACACACACACTCTCTCTCTCCCATTCTTGTTCTCTCACTCACTCACACACACACACACTCTCTCACACACACACACTCTCTCACTCACACACACACTCTCTCTCTCATTCACGCACACACACTCTCTCTCTCATTCACGCACACACACTCTCTCACACACACATTCTCTCTCTCTCTCTCTCACACACACACACATACCCATACCTATACATGTGTTTTTCTCTGGGAAGCCCACTCCCAGCTGCAGGGAGTGATAATGTAATAGAAGCTTACCCATGATATTGGCTGGGATCAATGACAGGAAGCAATATGGAGGATTGAGCCAGATAGCTCCAGCTACAAAAGGAGCAGCAGCAACCTGCGTCAAACACAGAGGATTAGACACCAACAAACACACCCTTGACATCTCCCAAAACCCTCAATCACAGCCTTCAACTCCCTCAAGAAGTACTTCCAAATCATAGCCAGCACCAATCAGCTTCCCCTGTGGTTCTGATCATCCAGATCCATTCGCAGGGAGGCGTCAATGGATAAGGTCTGTATCAGGAACCAGATATTATCCCACCACACCCCCATCCCTCCTCAGCATCTCAAACGTGACCCATTTACCAAAGGCAGATCACTGTATCCTGTGATCATTAATCAGACACTCAGCAGCAAGCGGGTCACCAGGTTATGGGTCAAAGGGTCACCATCAGGTCACTTTTCACAAACGTGGACAGCTCAATGGCACAGGCTCCACGTTGAGATCAGCAGCAGCTAAGGGCCACGAGGGGGGGGGGGGGGGGGGGTGCAGGTTGTGGATGGCGAGGTGGTGGAGCATTGTCCTGGAAAAGACACTTTGGAATGTTTAGGGGCACATTTCAAAAAGATAAGGCTTGACAAAACAGAAAACTTGAACTTAAACAAAACAATTCCAAACAAATACCTTGATAATTTTAACAAATGACCTAGAAAAATATGACCAGTAAAATGTACCAGGCAACAGAACTAACTAATACCTGGGTTTTGCAACATAGATTAAGGCAGTGTTGCTTTGGGGCAGCACGGTGGCACAGTGGTTAGCACTGCTGCCTCACAGCGCCAGGGTACCAGGTTCAATTCCCGCCTCGGGCGACTGTGTGGAGTTTGCACATTCTCCCCGTGTCTGCGTGGGTTCCCTGTGGGTGCTCCGGTTTCCTCCCACAGTCCAGGGCATCGTGAGGAACATGGGACTGGGATATCATAACAATTACAGAAACATTGCTCAGGGAGGGGCAGGACTGGCAGCTTAATGTTCCAGGATACAAATGCTACAGGAAGGATATAAAGAGAGGAGGGGGAGTGGCATTTTTGATAAGGGATAGCATTACAGCTGTGCTGAGGGAGGATATTCCCGGAAATACATCCAGGGAAGTTATTTGGGTGGAAATGAGAAATAAGAAAGGGAAGATCACCTTATTGGGATTGTATTATAGACCCCCCTAATAGTCAGAGGGAAATTGAGAAACAAACTTGTAAGGCGATCTCAGCTATCTGTAAGAATAATAGGGTGGATATGGTAGGGGATTTTAACTTTCCAAACATGGACTGGGACTGCCATAGTGTTAAGGGTTTAGACGGACAGGAATTTGTTAAGTGTGTACAAGACAATTTTCTGATTCAGTATGCGGATGTACCTACTAGAGAAGGTGCAAAACTTGACCTACTCTTGGGAAATGAGGCAGGGCAGGTGACTGAGGTGTCAGTGGGGGAGCACTTTGGGGCCAGCGACCATAACTCTCTATGGAAAGGGTGATGTCCATCTAACTTTCCCAGTCTCAGGTTTACACACTCTGGATCTTCGCTGCCTCCCTCCCGCTTCTCCAGATATAGGCATCCAACCTCCATCATTCTCCTTCCCTCACCATTCTTGGCACTGACCGTCTGACAGTGCGGCACTCCCTCAGCGCTGACCCTCCGACAGTGCCCACTCCCTCAGCGCTGACCCTCCGACAGTGCCCACTCCCTCAGCGCTGACCCTCCAACAGTGCGCACTCCCTCAGCGCTGACCCTCCAACAGTGCCCACTCCCTCAGCACTGACCCTCTGACAGTATGGCACTCCCTCAGCACTGACCCTCTGACAGTGTGGCCCTCCCTCAGCGCTGACCCTCCGACAGTGCCCACTCCCTCAGCGCTGACCCTCCGACAGTGCCCACTCCCTCAGCACTGACCCTCCGACAGTGCCCACTCCCTCAGCACTGACCCTCCGACAGTGCGGCGCTCCCTCAGCGCTGACCCTCTGACAGTATGGCACTCCCTCAGCACTGACCTTCTGACAGTGCGACACTCCCTCAGCGCTGACCCTCCGACAGTGCCCACTCCCTCAGCACTAACCCTCCGACAGTGCCCATTCCCTCAGCACTGACCCTCCGACAGTGCCCACTCCCTCAGCACTGACCCACTGACAGTGTGGCCCTCCCTCAGCGCTCACCCGCCGACAGTGCGACGCTCCCTCAGCGCTCACCCTCCGACAGTGCGGCGCTCCCTTAGCGCTGACCTCTGACAGTGTGGCCCTCCCTCATCGCTGACCCTCTGACAGTTTGGCACTCCCTCAGCACTGACCCTCTGACAGTGCGGCACTCCCTCAGCGCTGACCCTCTAACAGTATGGCACTCCCTCAGCACTGACCCTCTGACAGTGCAACACTCCCTCAGCGCTGACCCTCCGACAGTGCCCACTCCCTCAGCACTGACCCTCTGACAGTGTGGCTCTCCCTCAGCGCTGACCCTCTGACAGTGTGGCCCTCCCTCATCGCTGACCCTCTGACAGTGCGGCGCTCCCTCAGCACTGACCCTCCGACAGTGCGGCGCTCCCTCAGCGCTGATCTCTGACAGTGTGGCCCTCCCTCAGCGCTGACCCTCCGACAGTGCAGCGCTCCCTCAGCGCTGACCCTCTGACAGTTTGGCACTCCCTCAGCACTGACCCTCTGACAGTGCAGCGCTCCCTCAGCACTGACCCTCCGACAGTGGGGCACTCCCTCAGTATCTCACTGTTAGTGTCGACATGTGTTTTTGTTCCTGTGTCCTGAGGCACGTTGAGTCAATGGTGCCTGTTTACCCCCATGCGGGAGGTAACTGGACAATAGGATTGTCTCGGGGGTGCCAATGGAATGATGGTAGAGTGCAGAGGGGTCACAGATTCACTCACCTGACTGACAACCAGCACCCACACCCGGGCATGGATTCCACTTTGTTTCACTAGTTGGTCTGAGATGAGCCCTCCGGAGAGGGCCCCAAGGCAACCTCCAACCAACGGTATCCATGACAACCAGCAACCCACGTCAACACCAGTGTGGTACAGATTGAAAAAGAGCTGGGTGTTGTAGGCCCAAACATAGCCTCCTGAAATCAGTAAACAGTTAATGCAAGGTGCAGCTGATGTTAAGGCTCACTGACCCTTCACCTTCTGTAAATCAATTCCCAGAATTTGTCCAGCGTGGATTTTGCCTTTGAGGATTTGACTGGGCCATTCCCAGGGTTTGGGATGGGTTTGTTAGCTCAGGACGTAAGTGGACGGACTGGGTTCATGCTTGGTCAGGAAGGACAGCTCCATTCCTTCACTGTGTGATATTGGTTAACAACACTCACAATCCTGGGATTGATTTTCACCCAGCTAACAAATAACAAACACCATCCAGTAGGAATAACCCCCAGCTCCTGATATTTTATAATCCCCATGTTCAGGGATGGTTATGGGCACACTTCTGGAGCTGATTGGATTTGAACTCGGGTCCCCCTGGGCTCAGAGGGAGGGCATCGCTACTCATTAAGACTCAGGTAACCACCACCAAATCACCTGGGTGGGAGGGGTTCTAATTAAATTCATAAGGGGCAAGGCAACAATAATAAAACAGGAAGAGAGGGAAAAGGGGGCTGTGAAGGTTAAATTAGAATGGAGTGGGAGGGGAAAATAACGCACTCCAACCCTCCTGGTGCCCACCTCACTCCCTCTGCAAGGACACCCAGGTGTGGCTGTAACCGTTGGGGACAAAGACCCTCTCTATGGTCCTGTTCATGGCCAACTTTGGCCCAGCCTCGTACCAGGCCCAGGAGGAGGTGCAGCAAATCACTGTGGTTTCCAGTTGATTAATTTACGTGCACAGCCTGATAAGGGCAATGTAGACAATCAAAGGTGAAAGAGAGGTCACAAGAAAGTTCAGGAGCTAAACCAACCTTGACATTACTATTCCATGAACCAATCTCCAAACAGCTGTACCCACAATATACAGCTGTCTCCAACCCCAAATGGGTGGGATATCAAAGGGTGTGGGGTGCAAGCATGGGATTAGACTGGGTGCGATATTCAAGGGTGCAGAGAGTGAGGGGAGTGAATGGAATTAGACTGGATGGGTTATTAAAGGGCGTGGGGAGTGAGGGGGAGAGTGGGGTTAGGCTGGGTGGGATATTAAAGGGAATGGGGAGGAGAGTGGGATTAGACTGGGTGGGATATTAAAGGGAGTGGGGAGTGAGGGGGGAGAGTGAGATTAGATTTGGTGGGATATTAAAGTGAGCAGGGACTGAGGGGGAGAGTGGGATTAGACTGGGTGGGATATTAAAGGGAGTGGGGAGTGAGGGGGGAGAGTGGGATTAGACTGGGTGGGATATTAAAGGGAGTGGGGAGTGAGGGGGGAGAGTGAGATTAGACTGGGTGGGATATTAAAGGGAACGGGGAGTGGGATTAGACTGGGTGGGATATTAAAGGGTGTGGGGGAGAGTGGGATTAGACTGGGTGGGATATTAAAGGGAATGGGGAGTGGGATTAGACTGGGTGGGATATTAAAGGGTGTGGGGGAGAGTGGGATTAGACTGGGTGGGATATTAAAGGGTGTGGGGGAGAGTGGGATTAGACTGGGTGGGATATTAAAGGGAATGGGGAGGAGAGTGGGATTACACTGGGTGGGATATTAAAGGGTGAAGAGAGTGAGGGGAGTGAATGGGAGTAGACTGGGTGTGATATTAAAGGGAGCGGGGAGTGAGGGGGGAGAGTGGGATGAGTCTGGGTGGGATCTTTAAGGGAGCAGGGAGTGAGGGGGGAGAGCGGGATTAGACTGGGTGGGATATTAAAGGGAGCAGGGAGTGAGGGGGGAGAGTGGGATGAGCCTGGGTGGGATCTTTAAGGGAGCAGGGAGTGCGGCGTGAGTGGGATTCGACTGGGTGGGATATTAATCAGGGCAGGAAGTGAGAGGATTGTGTGATTAGGTTGGGTGGGATATTAAAGGGTTAGATTGGATGTGCTTGAAATTCCCAAGGCTCTGTGAAACATTCTAACTTCCCTCAAGGCTGAAACGTTTCCTTGTTAGAACAAGGCAGTGTAAGGGTTATTTAAATACTGTTCTCTCTGTGTCACTCATTTACCTGCATTCCTGACTGACCCAGCGATACACAGTAACAGGAGGGAGGGTCTGATGAATGGCCTCAGACCCAGCAGTATTTTCTGTCCAATGATCACTTTGAGGGTGCCTCTGCGTGTCGCCTCAGTGTTTACCTTCTCCTTCGGTAATTCACGAACACTCAGCAGCACAATAACACTGACAATAAACCCTGGGATGGCACCAACAATAAAGGACCATCTCCAACCCTGAGGGAAAACAAAATGTCAGCAAGTTCCTCTTCATTATCAGAAAGTCCCCATAAAATACACATTTCTCTTGCTAAATCTTTATTTAGCCCTATGTTAGTTTCTCTTCTCTCATGGTGGTTAGGTTGGACTTGGTTTGAAATGACTCCACAGAGGCCAGTATCCCAACACCGGGTCCCCCTTTGTTTACATTGATCCAGCTCCCTCAGAGTGAACAGAATCTCTGACATTCCTGTTCCTGTCTGTCAGCCAAGGCTCCATAATTGGACCAGATTAACAGCCCCAATCAAGGAACTTGTATTGTACAAGGTCCACCTGGCTGATCCTGTTACAATCACTGCAGGCTCATGGTCACCACATCAAGCCAAGAGTGGGTCACAGTGAGTGAACAATGGCAGCTTTAGCTCATCTACCTCCTGCCAGAGGAAGAGGAGGAGACGAGTATAATTACATTTAAAAGACATCTGGATGGGTATGTGAATAGGAAGGGTTTAGAGAGACTTAAGGCAAATGGGACTAGATTTATTTAGGAAATCTGGTCAGCGTGGAGTTGGCCCAGGATCTGTTTCTGTGCTGTACATCGCTACGATCCTGTCACTCCTCCCTGAACCCACTGCCCAATCACAGAAGATCCTAAAGTGCTTCACAACCAATGGAGTTCCTTCTGAACTGTGGTGACTGTTACAATGTAGGAAATGTGGGCAGCCAATTTTGACACAGCAAGATCCCATAAACAAACATTTTATGGTCACTTGATCACCTGTTTCTTTGTTGCTGGCTGAGGGATGAATATTTGTGGAAGAACACAATGGTAAATGCTCTGCTTTCCCTGGAATCAATGGGATCTTTTACACAGAGCTTGTCTCCTCTTTCTCTCACCTCACCCCCCACCCCCTCCAACCATTATTCCAATACCGGGCGGTTACTTTTGCAAATGCACCTGAGAGGACGATATATCAACCGTCGTTATATTATATTATGCAGCAGCTGTCAATTCCAAATTAGATTGGTATGTTTCTAAAATAAACAATGGAGAGTAATGAGCAAGTTTCCGACAGTGCAGAGAACAGCAGTGGGATTAGTTTAAATTAACACCATAAGACATAGGAGCGGAAGTAAGGCCATTCGGCCCATCGAGTCCACTCCGCCATTCAATCATGGCTGATGGGCATTTCAACTCCACTTACCCGCATTCTCCCCGTAGCCCTTAATTCCTTGTGACATAAACAATTTATCAATCTCTGCCTTGAAGATATTTAGCGTCCCAGCCTCCATTGCACTCTGCGGCAATGAATTCCACAGGCCCACCACTCTCTGGCTGAAGAAATGTCTCCGCATTTCTGTTCTGAATTTACCCCCTCTAATTCTAAGGCTGTGTCCACGGGTCCTAGTCTCCTCGCCTAACGGAAACAATTTCCTAGTGTCCACCCTCTCCAAGCCATGTATTATCTTGTAAGTTTCTATTAGATCTCCCCTTAATCTTCTAAACTCCAATGAATACAATCCCAGGATCCTCAGCCGTTCCTCATTTGTTAGACCTAGCATTCCAGGGATCATCCGTGTGAATCTCTGCTGGACACGCTCCAGTGCCAGTATGTCCTTCCTGAGGTGTGGGGACCAAAACTGGACACAGTACTCCAAATGGGGCCTAACCAGAGCTTTATAAAGTCTCAGTAGCACAACGGTGCTTTTATATTCCAACCCTCTTGAGATAAATGACAACATTGCATTCGCTTTCTTAATCACTGACTCAACCTGCATGTTTACCTTTAGAGAATCCTCAACTAGCACTCCCAGATCCCTTTGTACTTTGGCTTTATGAATTTTCTCACCGTTTAGAAAGTAGTCCATGCTTGTATTCTTTTTTCCAAAGTGCAAGACCTCGCATTTGCTCACATTGAATTCCATCAGCCATTTCCTGGACCACTCTTCCAAACTGTCTAGATCCTTCTGCAGCCTCCCCACTTCCTCAGTACTACCTGCCTGTCCACCTAACTTTCGGCAAACTTCGCTAGGATGCCCCCAGTCCCTTCATCCAGATCATTAATATATAATGTGAACAGCTGCAGCCCCAACACGGAACCCTGCGGGACACTGCTTGTCACCGGCTGCCATTCCGAAAAAGAACCTTTTATCCCAACTCTCTGCCTTCTGTCAGACAACCAATCCTCAATCCATCCCAGCAGCTCACCTCGAACACCATGGGCCCTCACCTTGCTCAGCAGCCTCCCGTGTGGCACCTTATCAAAGGCCTTTTGGAAGTCTAGATAGACCACATCCACTGGGTTTCCCTGGTCTAACCTACTTGTCACCTCTTCAAAGAATTCCAACAAGTTTGTCAGGCAAGACCTCCCCTTATTAAATCCATGTTGATTTGTTCTAATCCGACCCTGCTCTTCCAAGAATTTAGAAACCTCATCCTTAATGATGGATTCTAGAATTTTACCAACAACCGAGGTTAGGCTAATTGGCCTATAATTTTCCATCTTTTGTCTTGATCCTTTCTTGAACAAGGGGGTTACAACAGCGATCTTCCAATCATCCGGGACTTTCCCTGACTTTTGAAAGATCTCAACCAACGCCTCTGCTATTTCCTCAGCCACCTCCCTCAGAACTCTAGGATGTAACCCATCAGGGCCAGGAGATTTATCAATTTTAAGACCTTTTAGCTTTTCTAGCACTTTCTCTTTTGAAATGGCAACCATACTCTTCTCAGCCCCCTGACACCCTTTAATTTTTGGGATATTACTCATGTCTTCCACTGTGAAGACTGACGCAAAGTACTTGTTAAGTTCTCCTGCTATTTCCTTATCTCCCATCACTAGGCTTCCAGTATCAGTTTGAAGTGGCCCAATGTCTACTTTTGCCTGTCGTTTGTTTCTTATGTATTGAAAGAAACTTTTACTATCATTTCTAATATTACTGGCTAGCCTACCTTCATATTTGATCCTCTCCTTCCTTATTTCTCTCTTTGTTATCCTCTGTTTTTGTAGCCTTCCCAATCTTCTGACTTCCCAGTGCTCTTGGCCACTTTATAGGATCTCTCTTTTTCTTTGATAGATTTCCTGACTTGGTTTTTGATTTTTTGTAAATTATTCCCAGTTTCAGACATCAAGATGCAGTATTTGTTTTCTTAGCTTTGACATTCTCTGCTTTCTATGATTTTATTTCTTTGGGATATTGTTTTGTGGATATTAAAGATCAAGATGTTGGGGGATACCATGATGATAAAATGGTGCTGAGATCAGCAATGATCAAGTTGAAGGCAAAATCGGCTTGAGGGGCCAAATGGCCTACTCTTACTCCTAGTTCCCATGTTCATTCCCTTGGAGGAGTGGGAGCTTGGTTGTGAAAGACATTTTCAGCTGTGTCACTCGTCTAGGGGTCTGTGCCTTTGCGTTTCTGTACTCTGAGATCCACTCACCTTAGGCTGTGTTTAATGGTGAGGCCTAACCATAATCCTTTCTCAGCCTCAACAGCAGATACTCCAGCCACAGACACTGGATCTGATAGTGCCAGTGAGATCAGATTCGAAGCTTACCTGCCCCAGGATGTTGGCTTCGGTGACATAGTTGCCAACAGCATATGAGAGACTGTAGCCAGCGTAGATTCCCCAGTTATAGAAACCCATTGCCGATCCTCGGGACTCCTTCGGGAAATAGTCCATAATCAGACTGACAGCAAATGGCGTGCACCCAGCCTCACTGTGAAACAGGACATCAAACATCATTCTCCAAAATCTTCCTGAATCTTCTCGCTCTACAAGAGGCCATTCAGCCCACTGTCCCTGCGCCAGCTCTTTGAAAGATCCATCCAATCAGTCTCATTCACCTTTAGCCTGTAAAATCTTTCCTGTAAATCTTTCCCCTTCAAGCATTTAACCAGTGGTCCCCTTTGTCAAAGTGCCTCCTCCCACTGCCCTCTCAGGCAGCACACACCAGAACACAACTCACTGTGTCAAAAACATTCTCCGCCTCTAGTTCATTTCCCAATTCCTGCCTTTGGAAACATTTTCACTCGATCAAACACCACCCTGATTTTGAACAATTTGATTAAATCTTTCTTTAACATTCTTTGCTCCACAGTGGACTATTGCAGAGTCTCCAGTCTCTGCACATTGACTACAGTCGCTCTCCTCCACAGTCTCTCCAACACCCTAAGGTTAGACCCGGACCTATTCAATAGGTTTTATTGACACCCAGAGGAAATCCACACAGATACGGGGAGAATGTGCAAACTGCATACAAACAGTTACCTGAGGGTGGAATTGAACCCAGGTCCCTGGTGCTGTGAGGCAGCAATGCTAGCCACTGTGCCACCCCATTGATTTAAGGAAGATTTATTTCACTCAGAGATTTGTGGGTATCTGGCACTCAGTGCTTGAAAGGGGGGTAGAGGCAGGGAACATCAAGATATGTGAGAGGTTTTGGGAACAGCACCTGAACCAAGAGAGCACGCAAGGCTGTGGGCCAAGTACTGGAAAATGCAATTAGAATAGATAGATGTTTAATGGATGGTATGGACATGATAGGCCAAAGGGCCTCTTTCTGAGCTGTAAACCCTCTGTGACTTGAGCCAACTACGCCCCACAGGCCCCTTCTCCAGACAACTCAGTTACATCTAGGAATCGCAGGGGCAGAAGGTGCAGGGAGGGGCACCGTAATGGGGCAGGGATGGGGGAGGGGCAGAGTAATTAGATTAGATTAGATTAGATTACTTACAGTGTGGAAACAGGCCCTTCGGCCCAACAAGTCCACACCGCCCCGCCGAAGCGCAACCCACCCATACCCCTACATTTACCCCTTACCTAACACTCCGGGCAATTTAGCATGGCCAATTCACCTGACCTGCACATCTTTGGACTGTGGGAGGAAACCGGAGCACCCGGAGGAAACCCACGCAGACACGGGGAGAATGTGCAAACTCCACACAGTCAGTCGCCTGAGGCGGGAATTGAACCGGGTCTCTAGCACTGTGAGGCAGTAGTGCTAACCACTGTGCCACCGTGCAGGGATGGGGGAGGGGCAGAGTAATGGGGAGGGATGGGGGAGGGGCAGAGTAATGTGGCAGGGATGGTGGATGGGCACAGTAATGGGGCAGGGATGGGGGATGGGCACAGTAATGGGGCAGGGATGGGGGGACACACTCGGTGAGGGTATGAGAATGTGGAGGGCACAATCATCACCTGATCCCTTGGCCAAAGCGCAGAATCACCAGGTGCCAATAATGCTTGGCAAAACCCATCAGCAACGTCATGAGGCTCCAGAGGAAGAGGCTGGCAGACAGGAAATTCTTCCGATTGACAGAATCTGCCACAAATCCAATGAAAATCCCTGGGGTAAAAACACAGAACGAGAGCAGAAAGACATTGCAGCATGAGCTGAAAGGAAGATTTGAACCAATGGAGAATCTTTGGCTTTCCAATTGGTGTACGGTGTGAAATCATAGCATGATCCAAACCTGACCTTAATGCCAAGAGGAGAGTGAGGTTCCTTTTCATTGACAACAAACAGGAAATCTGGACAAGGTGAGGATAGACTGGGCTGCCCACCAGACTGACAGAATCATCCATTCTGACCAATTTGATTTGTTTTATTGAGGTACTGACCTGTGAAGGTGAAAACGAAGATGAAGACAGGACCAGCCATCACCTGGTATTCCCACCCAGATCCATCAAAGGTCCACTGACAATATTGTGTCTTGTTTTTATTCAGGAGAGACAGGCAGCTAGGAATCAATGGGAGTTCAGATTATGGAAAAAACAAAACTTTCAGAATTCACTGCCTCTCTTAACGATTCTGTTTCATAAATTTCAAACAAAGTTCTTTCTTTTCCAGAACCAGCAACGCTCTGTAACTGTTACCTGAACTCACAAACAGGTCATTAAGCATAGCAACAAATCAGTCGTATACCATTCACACACACAATCTTACTCCATGTAGAGTTTGTGATGACAGGACTTGTGTGTCATTAAAAAAGAAAATACTTATCAAAGATTTCCGTCTTGCACTCATTGGACAATTCATAAAAATACCAGTTTAAGGGGAAAACCAGCATTCATGCTGTTTGAAATGAGAGTGCTGACTCGTTGGGAAGTGGAGTCTAATTGATAGAGGTATTACAAAGGAAAATGTAGCAGTTAATGATGATTGACAGTTAACTGCTAGGCTTTGTTTAAAATTTAAACTGAATAAAATGACTCAGATTTGTAATGGGGGAGGGGGGAAATGAACTAGTGAATGGATGTCAATTATTCTGTTGATCCAGGTGCAGTGTTTGTTCTTTCCTTCCGCTGTGAATAATGCACTGTGCACTCATACATGTCACATCCAACACTCGCAAGTGTACCACACTGCAGCTCTGACTGCCAATCCCAAATTGGTTGTCAGTGCAACTCTTCTGGAGGGGTAGTCTATAGCCCCCTCCCCCCACCCACCCCCAAACAGTAACTGTTGGGTGGAGCAAAGAATAAATCAGGAGTTAATGATGATATGTAACAAAGGCAGTACATTATCATGAATGACTTTAATCTTCATCTAGGTTGGGATAGCTGGTTTGACAGAAATAGCCATGAGGACAAATTGATAGAGTGTATTCAGGATGCCATGGATCCAACCAGAGATTGAGCTGTTTTGGATCTGGTGATGTATAATGAGGCTTGTTTAATAAATAATGTAGAATAAAAAATCCGCTTGGAAACAGTCACCATAACAGGGTAGAATTTAGCATTTAGTTTGAAAGTGACAAACTTGGGTCAGAATCAAATGTATTAAACTGAAATCTGGATAATTACAAAGAAATGAGGGCAGAATTGGCTGGAGTGGACTGGGAAAAGAGCTTAGTATCAAAGATGGTTGAGGAAAAATGGCAGGCATTTAAGAAAATAGTTCATGATTCACAACAAAGATATATCCCAGTGAGGAAAAAGGACTCTAGGAAGGGAATAACAAATCATGGTTAACTAGGGACGTTAAGGATTGTATCAAATTGAATTAAAAGAAACATAAAATGTGGCAAGGATTAGTGGTAAGCCAGAAGAGGAAAGTTTTAAAACAAAGAAAAGATGACTAAAAAGAGCAGAAAGAAGATAACTTATGCAGGTAAACTTGCAAGTAATATCTAGATGAATAGCAAGAGCTTCTTTAAATATATAAAAATGGAAAATAGAGGCCAAAGGGAACATAAGCCTCTTTTAGAGACTTTGGCGTGGGAAAATAATAATGGAGAACCAGGAAATGGCAGAGGAGTTGAATTAATAATTTACATCAATCTTCACAGCAGAAAGCACTAATAGCATTCCAAACATTATGAAATTTTCAAGGGGCTACAAAAAGTTAGCACAACTTTTATGTAGTTTTAGTGTAAGTTACTTTGGAATACTGCATACAGTTCTGGTTGCCACATTACCAAAAAGATGTGGGTGCTTTGGAGAGGGTGCAGAGATGGTTCATCAGGATGTTGCCTGGTATGGAGGGCGCTACTATGAAGAGAAGTTGAGTAGATTAAGGTTATCTTCATTAGAAAGACGGAGATTGAAGGGGGACCTGATTGAGGTCGACAAAATCATGAGAGGTGTAGTCAGGGTGAATAGCAAGATGCTTTTTCCTAGAGTGGAAGACTCAATTACTAGGGGTCACGAGTTCAGAGTGAAAGGGGAGATATACGTGGAAATTCTTTACCCAGAGGGTGGTGGGTGCCTGGCACGTGTTGCCAGTGGAAATGGTAGGCATGGGAAATGATAGCGTCATTTAAGATGCATCTAGACAGATACACGAGTGGGCAGGGAGCAAAGGGATACGGATCCTAAGAAAATAGACAGCAGATTTAGATAGAGGATCTGGATCGGCGCAGGCTTGGAGGGCTGAAGGGCCTGTTCCTGTGCTGTAATGTTTTCTGTTCTTTGTAACAAGCTGGCACTCACCTTCAGTGGGTGAGTGGGAAGGCAAATTGGGAAGGCAAATGAAATGTTGGCCTTTATTTAAAAGTTGAAAATGTGTTGCTGGAAAAGCGCAGCAGGTCAGGCAGCATCCAAGGAGCAGGAGAATCGACGTTTCGGGCATAAGCCCTTCTTCAGGAATCCTAAAGAAGGGCTTATGCTCGAAACGTCGATTCTCCTGCTCCTTGGATGCTGTCTGACCTGCTGCGCTTTTCCAGCAACACATTTCCAGCTCTGATCTCCAGCATCTGCAGACCTCACTTTCTCCTTTATTTAAAAGTGAATGGTTTACAAAAGTAGGGAGGTTTTGCTTGTCAGACCACAGTTGGAACAGTTTTGGTCTCCTTATCCTAGGAAAGATCATCACAATTATGGAGGGAGTGCCTTATGAGGAGAGATTGAGTAGACTGGGCCTGTACTCATTGGACTTTAGAAGACTGAGAGGTGATCTTAAAACATATAGGATTTGCCGAGGACCTGACAAGGCAGATGTGGAGAGATTGTTTTCCCTTGTGGGAGAGTCTAGGACCAGAGGGCTCAAGTCTCAGAATAAGGGGTTGCCATTTAAGACAGAGATGAGGAGGAAATGTCTTTCCTCTCAGAGGGCAGTGAATCAGTGGAATTGTTTACCATGGAAGGCTGTCTCAGCTGGGGCATGAGGTATATGCAAGGCTGACAGATGTTTTAATTTGTAAGGGAATTAAGAGTTATGGGGAAAGTTAGTGAAGTGGAGAATAGGGTTATCAGATCAGCCACGATTTCATGGAATGGCAGAGCAGTCTCATGGACTGAATGGCCTACTTCTGCTGCTCTGGTTGTATGGCTTTTTCCAGACTTTACAGGAAGAATGCATCCATTATTGAATCCCACTATTCCACAAATGTGTAACAACTCAATTAAATCATCAGGTCGAGTTTCCTGACTGACTGCTCTTCAGGACAAAAGCAATTCACCCCAGATTTCATCATTAAAAGCTCTTCTACTTACTAACAAACTTATTCTTTAACAAATGGTAGAGAAAAAGGATTATTTATCTACTACTGCGTAACTTAAACTCTATCCCTTTAAAACCCCATATGCACACACACGCACTCACTCGGAATAAAACAGACAAAAGACCATTTTTCTAACAAATATTATGGATTGAAAAGTACAAACAAAGAAAACAAATTGATCAGAAGTCCAGATCACAAGGTGGAGATCTCTTTCTTAGGCTGTTCTTCTGACACACTGCAGTCTGCAGAGCAATGACTGTTCAACAGCTGATCAGATCGGCAAAGATTTATTTTCTTACAATTCTTTCTTTCAAGCTTCTTGCTTTTTTTTGTCTCTTGGAGAGATGCTTCCAGCCTCACTGATGTCATGAGTCTGTAGAAAACTGAGACTCGACCAATCTGAAGGCCGTTGTCAGGCGGCGTCGTTCCTTAACTCCTGGTGTCACTCTGTCTGAATTTTGTAACAATCTCAGTGCTCCAAAAGCAACATCAACTTCTACAGCTCAAATATACACTGCAATCCCATTTGAGTTTTCAAGTTGAAAACCTCTTCTAATGTTATAGCTTGAGAGCAGTGTTTGATTCCATTCTTGTTAATGGTCCAAAAGGAGAATTCTGTGCTTCCTGAATTAACCACACACTGAATTACAGCTGCTACTGGTCAGGCTGTTCCATTCCCCTGAACAAACCCTCAGGAAATCAATACCAAAGACACATGTAAATAACCTAACAACTCCTACTAGAAGATTTTATACAGCTTTTCATACTGAGATTGCCTAAGTAAGAAGTGAATCGTTAAATACCCATGAAAGTGCTAACTGGACTAGACAGCAATATAATGCTAGGTTAATTAAATAAATACATCGAATCTGATCACAACACAGACAAAGGATAAAATAAAAGGGAATCAAAGGGAAGGAGATAGTGTTTTCAATATTTGCAAGAGCACGGTAATGGAGAAAATAATCAGACTGAGGACAGAGGGACTTCTGGGAGCACCCCAGTGTTATCACCCACCAACTCTCCGCACCTGGCATCCCCCCATCCAATGGTATTAAACACAGTCAGTGAAGGAATCAATATTGGGGAAAGGATAATCTGCTATTCATTACTATCCCCAGTTCTGAACATGGAGATTACCAAAAAGGACACACACATACACTCTCACACTCAAACACTCTCTCTCTCTCACACACAAATACACTAATGCAATATCTGGAAGAAATTAAGCAAAGCACAGGTAAATATTCAGCTCAGGTGACTTGGAGAGTGGAGGTCCTGTAGTCGCACCCTGGGTTGTGTTAATTCATAGTTCCATGTGACGCAAAAACAGATTGAAAATTGTGTTGCAAAGAGAGGATAAGGAAGATGCAGTGGATATGGAAAGGTTGCATGTATGTGCAAAATCTGACAGAAGGGAACCTGTGGGAAAATGGGAATTTGTTCATTTAGATACCAAGAGTGAAAAAGCAACAGATTAGTCAAATAAACAGAGAATAAGGGCAGAATTCTGAGGTGTGGGGGACGTCTAGGTGTTCCACTGCATGAGTCACAAAATGATAGTATCAGGTACAATAAGTAATTCAAAAGGTTATTGGGATGCTGTCCTTTATCACAACGGGAATTGAACATTAAAAAAAAAGTAAAGACTTGTGTTATACAGGGCATTACTGAGAGCACATCTCAAATATTGCATGCAGTTTTGTTCTCCTTACTTAATGAAGGATGGGAATGGATCGGAGGGTGTTCAGAAGAGATTTATTGGATTAATACCTGGAATGAGTGGGTTGTCTTATGAAGAAAGGTTTGACAGACTGGGCTTGTTCTCACTGGAAAGAGTGACGGGTGACTTGCTTTAAATTGTAAGCATAAAGCATAGAAAATAGGAGCAGGAGTAGGCAACTGGGCCTTTCAAGCCAGCTCTAATATGATCATATTATCATAAAATATTAGCCATTTAATATGATCATGGCTGATTATCCGATTCATTATCCTGTTCGCACCTTCTCCCTATATCCTTGGACCCCTTTAGTCCTAAGCATAATGTCTAACTCCTTCTTGAAAATGTTCAATGTTTTGGTCTCAATAAATTTCTGTTGTAGTGGATTCCACGGGTTCACTACTGTCTGGGTGAAGACATTTCTCCTCACTCAGTCTGAAGTAACCTATCGCATAGCCTTAAACTGTGACCTCATATCATCCATGAATTAGAGTCATAAAATCATAGAGTCATAGAGTATAGAAGATGTTTTTTGGCCCATCGAATCTGTGCCAATCTATCAATACGAGATGCACTTTACAGCATTTGGCCCAAAGCCTTCAATGTTATGCTGTGGTTCTGTTCGCCGAGCTGGAAATGTTTGTTGCAAACGTTTCGTCCCCTGTCTAGGTGACATCCTCAGTGCTTGGGAGCCTCCTGTGAAGCGCTTCTGTGGTGTTTCCTCCAGCATTTATAGTGGCCTGTCCCTGCCGCTTCCGGTTGTCAGTTTCAGCTGTCCGCTGTAGTGGCCGGTATATTGGGTCCAGGTCGATGTGTTTGTTGATGGGAGTTTGTGGATGAGTGCCAAGCGTGTGTGGCTAAGGATAGCTGGTTATGTCGTTTCGTGGCTAGTTGGTGTTCATGGATGCGGATCGTTAGCTGTCTTCCTGTTTGTCCTATGTAGTGTTTTGTACAGTCCTTGCATGGGATTTTGTACACTACATTGGTTTTGCTCATGCTGGGTTTCGGGTCCTTCGTTCTGGTGAGTTGTTGTCTGAGTGTGGCTGTTGGTTTGTGTGCTGTTATAAGTCCTAGTGGTTGCAGTAGTCTGGCTGTCAGTTCAGAAATGCTCCTGATGTATGGTAGTGTGGCTAGTCCTTTGGGTTGCGGCATGTCCTCTTTCCGTTGTCACGAAAACACTATATAGGACAAACAGGAAGACAGCTAACGATCCGCATCCATGAACACCAACTAGCCACGAAACGACACGACCAGCTATCCTTAGTAGCCACACACGCAGACGACAAGCAACATGAATTCGACTGGGACAACACTACCATTATAGGGCAAGCCAAACAAAGAACAGCCAGGGAATTCCTAGAAGCATGGCACTCATCCACAAACTCCATCAACAAACACATCGACCTGGACCCAATATACCGGCCACTACAGCAGACAGCTGAAACTGACAACCGGAAGCGGCAGGGACAGGCCACTATATGCTGGAGGAAACACCACAGAAGCGCTTCAAAGGAGGCTCCCAAGTACTGAGGATGTCACCTAGACAGGGGACGAAACGTTTGCAACAAAAATTTCCAGCTCAGCGAACAGAACCACAATAACGAGCACCCGAGCTACAAATCTTCTCCCAAACTTTGAACTTCAATGTTATGATATTTCAGGGGCCCTTCCAAATACTTTTTAAAGGTGATGAGGTTCCCTGTCTCAACTATCCTCCCAATGCAATCCAATTTCCCATCACTGACTGGCTGAAAATAAATCCTTAAATTCTCTCTAAACATCCTGCCTTTCATTTTAAAATTATACTCCTTTGTTCTTGATCCTTCAACTAAGGGAACAGCTGATTTCTTTCAACCCAGTCTATGCCCCTCGTTATCTTAAACACTTCAATCAGATTCCCCCTTCAAACTTCTCCACTCTAAAGAAAACCATCTGAGCTTAGCCAGCCTCTGTTCATCGCTGAAATGCGTCATCCCAGGCAATATCCTGGTGATCCTCCTTTGCACCGTCTCCAGTGCAGTCATATCCTTCCTGTTGTGTGGTGACCAGACCTGCACACAGTGCTCCAGCTGGGAACCTCACCAAAGTCCTGTACAGCTTCAGCGTAACCTTCCTGCTCTTATAATCTATGCCATGTGGCTCCCTAACTACCATGTTAATCTGTCCTGCCACATTCAGGAATTTGTGGATAAGCTTTCCAGGATCCTCTGTTCCTCAGAGTCTCCCATGTCCTGCCATTCATTAAGCACTCCCTTGTCTTGTTCCTTCTGTCAAAGTGCGTCCTCACATTTATCACCATTAGATTCCATCTGCCCAATTTTTTATATCCTCCTGTAACCTTTCTATTCAATATCAACCCCCACCTGGCCAATCATCATGTTATCTGCAAACGTATCATCCCCTTCACATTTTCTTCGATATCATTAATTTATATCACAAACAATAGGGGACTCAGCACTGATGCGTCTGGTACACGAGTGCACGCCAGTCTCCAGTCACATATACAGCCTTCTACCACCAACCTCAATCTCATGTCACATGGCCAATTTTGCATCCAACTTGCCAAGTTACCCTGGATTCCATTTGCTTTTGCTTTTACTTTATTGGCTTCCAATGCAGGACCTTGCTGAAATCTACATAAACCACATCAACTGCATAACCCTCATCTAAACACATTAAATTTTGAGGAGGTGACAATTAGATTTTTTAGACATTACCTTCCTCTGATCAAGTGGAGATTTATTATTTCATTCAGAATTTTCTTCAGTAGCTTCTCTAGCACTAATGGGAGACTCACTGGCCTTCCAAATTGGAACCACATTAATAGTCTTCTGGTACCTTACCGGAGTCCACGTAGGAATTAGAGTTTTATTAAAAATTTAACTGAATGGTGAATCATACATGAGTGGCCGAATGGTCTATTCCTGATCCAATATCATATATCGACCTAGATGTTAACTCATTATTACACATGGGATAGCAATGGTTACCCTTCTGTATAAAGGGATCAGACTGCTTATGGAATGGATAGTACTGTTCTATACAGTACTGCCAAAGCAGTAACTAAACCCAGGTCTAACACTTTATATCATTCAAATTGGTTTGTTACTGAAAACAGACTAAGGTCCCCAGAGCCAGCACTATGTATTTACCCACATTAAAAATGGTCAGCCTCATGGTCCACTCAACTCTAAATCTGCCCAGAATTTCTGAAGTGTTTTACTAGAATCAGCTCAGGGTGATGCTCGGAGCTAGCTGACTCATACAGAGCATCCCCAGAAGGGACTACACAGGAGAGAGAGATCGGAATACCTCATCATGTATTAAATAATTCAGCCATGTCATTTTGATCATTTTATATTTTATTTATTGCAGTGATTTGTTACGATCTGGAATGTTCTACTTTAAAAGAAATTGACTAAATATATGGAAGGAAGAGTTTAGAGGATTGTGGATAAAGACCAGGGTCTTCTAGGATAATATTTTCAAAGAGGAGAAAGTGAGGTCTGCAGATGCTGGAGATCAGAGCTGGAAATGTGTTGCTGGAAAAGCGCAGCAGGTCAGGCAGCATCCAGGGAACAGGAGAATCGACGTTTTGGGCATAAGCCTTCCTGAAGAAGGGCTTATGCCCGAAACGTCGATTCTCCTGTTCCCTGGATGCTGCCTGACCTGCTGCGCTTTTCCAGCAACACATTTCCAGCAATATTTTCAAAGAGCCAGTTCAGGAATGATGTAAGATTTTGTAAATCACCTACAAGTCCTGAAACCAGCCCACATGACCTTTGTGCAGAGTTCTGTTCAGAAAGACATGTCCATTCTGCCTCATCACGAGTGACTTCTCTATTGCTGGCTACCACATCCCTAATAACAGGTGCGAATGTTTATTGCTGCTCCTGATGTCAAATAAACTGACCTCAAGTTCCCTGTTTTTTCTCTTTCATTTCTTGCATGACAAAGTTTTAGTTGCTGCTTTCCAATGTCTGGGGACTGTCCTCAAATCTCAGGAACTTTCAAGAATTATAGAGTTAGTTATACAGTATAGAATAGGGCCTTCAGCCCATCATGTCCACATTGACCTATCTACACTAATTGTTCTTTCCAGCAGTTGGCTCACAGCCTTGAATGTTACGACATTTCAAGTGCTTATCCAAGTACTTTATAACGGTTGTGAGGTTTCCAGCCTCAACTACCCTCCCAGGCAATGTATTCCAGACCTCTACAACCCTCTGGTAAAAAGAATCCCTTAGATTCCCTCTAAACATAAGACCCAGGAGCAGAAATTAGGCCATTCAGCCCATCAAGTTTGCTCCACCATTCAATCATGGCTGATCAGTTTCTAAATCCCTTTGTCCTCCTGATACCCAGGAATCTATCTATCTCTATCTTGAAAATACTCAGTGATCTGGCCTCCACAGCCTTCTGTGGCAACAAATTCCATTGATTCACCACTCTCTGGCTGAAGAGGTTTCTCCTTATCTCCATTCCAAAAGGTCTTCCTTTTAGTTTCTTTTTTTTTTCTTTTTTGTGAATCTCCTGGTTATTTATTTATTTTTTTCTTTATTTAACCCCCACACTACCACCTAAGTGCGGTAGTGCTTATTTTTCTTCCTTTTAGTCTAAGGCTATGTCATCCTGCCATCCATTTTACAATTATGCCCCCTTGTTATGGACCCTTAAACGAAGGGGAACAGCTGCTTTCTATCCACCATGTCCAAATCCCTCATAATCTTACACACCTCAATCAGGTTCCCCGCCCCCACCACCCCCAAACCTTCTCTCTGCTCCAAAGATAACAACCCATTCTTATCCACCCTAGCTAAACTGCTCTATCCCAGGTATCCTCCTGGGGACTTTCCTCTGCATTCCCTTCAGTGAAATCACATCCTTTCTATAGTGTGGAGACCAGAACTGCAGTTTGTAGTAACTGGAGGTCAGTCATCTCAGCTCCAAGACAACTCTGCAAGAGTTCAGGAATTCCTCAGGGTAGTGTCCAAGGCTCAATCATCTTCAGCTGCTTCATCAATGACCTTCCCTCCATCATAAGGTCAGAAGTGGGAATGTTCACCAATGATTGCACAGTGCTCAGCACCATTCGCAACTCCTCAGATACTGAAGTAGTCCACTTTCAAATGCAACAAGATCTGGACAAATATCTAGGTTTGGGCTGACAAGTGGAAGATAATACTTATTATAAATGATTTTTGCCTGTATAGCATAAGAGACAATCTAGCCATTGCTCTTTGCCATTCAATAGCAGCACCATCATTGGGGGTTACTGGACTCATCACATAAACACAGTGGCTACAAGAGCAGGTCAGAGGCTTGGAACACTGCAGTTAGTAACTCACTTCCTGACTCCCCAAAACCTCTACCATCTACAAGGCACAAGGCAGGAGGTGGATGGAATACTCCCCACTTGCCAGCTCCAACAACACACAAGCAGCTCCACACCATCCAGGATAAAGCAGCCCACTTCATGGTATCACATCCACAAATATCCACTCTCTCCATCACTGACATTCATTACCAGCAGTGTGCTCCATCGAGATGATATACTGCAGAACTTCACCAAAGACCCTTAGACAATACCTTCCAAACCCACAACCACTTTCATTCAGAAGGACAAAGACAGCAGATAGATGGGAACACTAATCCCTCCAAGCCACTCACCAAATTGACTTGGAAATATATCGCCAATCCTTCACTGTCACTGGGTCACAATTAACTTAGTCTGTAAGCTGGGAAGCTCATGTACAATTGGTCATCCTCCCTTGTATAATGTCCAGTTCCATCTAAACATACTACACACTCAATGTGGGAAGTCACACATGAATAATAAAAAGGGGAATAAGGGACACTATCCAGGAACTCCTTCCTGAACAGCAGTGCCCTGACACCCTAACAACTGCAGCGGTTCAAGGAAGCTCACCACCACCTTTTCCAGGACAAAAAAAGATGGGCAATAAATGCTGGCCTGACCAGCAACATTCACTTTCGTGAATGAATATAAAAACCCCACTGAACACAGAGTCACACACACTGGCAGAAAGAACAGCCCAGACTCAAAATCATTTGGCTATTTTCAGTTCCTGCTTGAGTGAGTGAAAAGCCCCACTCTTTCCATTTTGCTGAAGTAAACAGCATCTTCCTTATTCTGGCTACTCATCTGCTCCAAATGTCTGCTGCGAACTTTGTGACTGTAGCCCAGAGATTTAACCCACACTGACTGCTCTTGTGATTCACTCCCAGCTCTGCCCTGTCGCTGAAAACAACTCTTACTGTCTCTCCATCCTGTGCTGCTCAAACCTTATCCACACCTCCTGTCACCTCCAGTCCCACACTCCCTCCTCCAAACTCTCCAATATGTCCAATGCTGTTATCTACATCTCCCTTCCAACAAGCCAGAGCTCTCTAGTTCTGATTATAAGTACACACAGACCAATTGGTACCTGTCCTCTGCATTTCCAAATGTCTGTCCCCCTCTCAGGGGTTCACCCATGGTACTCACCTGTCCTGAGAACTGGCATTATGGCATTGTTCCCCAATCTGCTCATCGTTCTCCCTAGGGAGACAACTCTTTTCTCCAAACTGAATGTCCTGGGCTAGGGGCTGGATTACAATGGCCAGGAGATAGCGGTCCAGTTGGTTCAGGAGATAGGTAAGCACAAGGCAGCAGAGAACATGGAGAGGGTAGGCACCAGCCTGACAGATACCCAGACACCCCATCATTCCCAAAATCCAAACTCAACTCTCAGGAACTCAGTCTCCCTGCCAGAAAACGTTCCTTAAAATGACGACAGCAACAGACGGTGTGAACCAGTGAATGAAAAGCTGAGGCCTTACTCAGTCTCACTTCCTTTATCATACACCAACCAAAAATAGAAACTGCAGAAATAAATAACAGAAACAGAAACCCAGAAATCAACTGTGATGACCATCACTACCAGACACAATCAGGCAGAGAAGACCCACAACCTTCACCAATGAGAAGAACAGATACTTGGGAATAACAGTCCTCCTGATTTGGAAATACACAATTCCTTCAGTGTTAATGAGCTAACATCTTGGAATTCTCTCCCATAGAGTATTGTGGGTCGACCTACAACACAAACTATTGCAGTTCAGGAAGGCAGCTCATCACCACATTTCTGGGGCATTTTTTGGGGGAGCACAGGGTAGAAATGCTGGCTCAGCCAGTAACACTCATTAATGAACAATAAAGCACATTTCAGGCACTGCATGCCAGAGGCAGAGGAACTGAATAGTCAGTTTGGTGGAAAGGGATGGATCAGGTGGCTGCTATGTGCTGAGCGATGTTGAACTTGCTGGAGTTTGGTGCTGAATATCAAAGCAAACGGAAAGTATTCTATTACCGTCTTGAGCAGTACCTTGCAAGAATGTACAGGCTTTGAGGAAGTAGGGGCATGTGACATGTTACAGAAATCATGGTTATTAATTTACTCCATTGTGGCATTTACGTATTTAGTCCAGTTAAATTCCAGTTCCATGATTTTTATTGGGGAGGTATTGGAGATGGCAACATTAATGAATCATAAGAGGTGGTCTCTTATTGGGGATGATTACTGCCTCCCACTTGTCTAGTACCATCAGTCTAAACCTGGATTCTGTCTAGATTTTGCTACCTTTGAACATAGGCTGCTTTAGTATGAGGAGTCACGAATGGACAAGTATCCATGAACATCCCTATTTCTGACCTTATGATGGAGAGAAAAAGTCATTGATTAAGCAACTGAAGATGGTTGGACTGAAGAAATTACCCTAAGGAACTCTTGCAGAGATACGCTGGAGCTGAGGTGACTGACCAACAACCACAACCATCTTCCAATGGTATGACTCCAACCAACAGACAGATTTGCCAATTCCTGCTGACTCAGGTTTTGCTAGACCACCTTGATGCCACACCCAAATCATATTCTGCCTTTGAGAGAGAACACAGGCAGTCACTCGCACCTCAGTTTAGATTGTAACCATATTTCCACCAAGGCTGCAATGAGGCCTGAAACCAAGCATTCCTAGCAGCATTTACACTGGGTTTAGGTGCACAAGAGAACTCAGATGCAACTGTAATTCCAGATTAGTGAATGTGTGTGTGTGGGTGGCAGCCACACCCTGGATAGGCTGAGATGTTTTTCACTGGAGGATAATAAAATCATGAGGGGCATAGATAAAGTCAAGCGCAAAGGTCTTTCCCTAAGTTAGGGAATTTCAAAACTGGGGGGGGGGCATATTTTTAAGGTCAGAGGAGAAAGATTTAAAAGGGACCCAAGGGGTAACATTTTCCACACAGAGTGGTTCATCTGTGGAATGAACTGCCAGAGGAATTGGTAGACGCAGATATAATCACATTTAAAAAAACATTTGGACAGGAGTAGTAAAGGTTTAGAGGGACATAAGCATAACGCAGGCAAGTGTGACTAGTTTAGCTTGGGAAATGTGGTTGGCACAGACGAGTTGGACTGAAGCGGCTGTTTCTGTGCCGTACAACTATATGACTCAGTGCATGTAGGAGCCGTACCCCAGTGCGAGTCAGTGTGTGTGGGAGCCGTACCCCAATGAGAGTCAGTGTGTGTGGGACTGTACCCCAGTGAGAGTCAGTGTGTGGGAGCTGTACCCCAGTGAGAGTCAGTGTGTGTGGGGGCCGTACCCCAGTGAGAGTCAGTGTGTGTGGGAGCCATACCCCAGTGAGAGTCAGTGTGTGTGGGAGCTGTACCCCAGTGAGAGTCAGTGTGTGTGGGGGCCGTACCCCAATGAGAGTCAGTGTGTGTGGGACTGTACCCCAGTGAGAGTCAGTGTGTGTGGGAGCCGTACCCCAATGAGAGTCAGTGTGTGTGGGGGCCGTACCCCAGTGAGAGTCAGTGTGTGTGGGAGCCGTACCCCAATGAGAGTCAGTGTGTGTGGGGGCCGTACCCCAGTGAGAGTCAGTGTGTGTGGGAGCTGTACCCCAGTGAGAGTCAGTGTGTGTGGGAGCCGGACCCCAGTGAGAGAAGACGACTGTGGAAGGCAGACACAGCACAGGAAGAGGCCCTTCAGCCCACCAAACATGTGCCAACAAATGATACCTTTTAAAAAATAAAAAAATGTTTGCCTGCGCAGAGTCCATATCCCTCTTTTCCCTGCCTAGCCATGTGTCTGTGAAGAAAAGTAAGCATGGCTTCATCAAGCCTTTACTCCAGTGTCATGCAGTGAGCCAGTGGGTGGGCAGTCACTAAGTGCCTGCTTCAGGTTCACTCGGCAGTAATGTCCTGTGTGTTTCAGAGAAATTGATATCAGGCTGAAACCTGCTATCAGATGATTTGCCAGCAATTAAAAACAACACATTTTTCTTATGATCAAACCTCTTGTATTGGCTGGAAATAGAGGGTAAAATTACATCCAAATCTCAGACAGGCTGAAAGTCTCGACACCCACGAGAGATCATCACAATTATTGGGCTATTCACAAGTACTGGGAAGAAGTGATTTCCTGTGTCTGTGGATTACACAGGACAGTCAGTAACTCAAACAAACTGACGTTTTAAAAGATATTGGCTCCACACAGTCACAAGGCCCTGTACAAAGCATGCCCAGGAAAAGCTGTCAGCACTGGAGATCACTGGGCAAGGTTTGGGGGAAAACATTTCAGCACCCATTTCCAACCAAGCCTTCAATATCCCCATGTCTTCCTGCCCATGAACTTCAATTCAGAAGCTGCAATGAACCTGGCCCCGTCGCTCAGCTAGTTTAAATAGGAAATCCTTCTTGCATTTGTGCTCGGTGACGTCAGCTCATTTCAAAGGGTCCTTTCCTGGGAAGTAAAAGTGTTGCCAGGTGCCTTAGCCAGCTCCACGTTTTCCACTCATTGTCGGCACAACTTACCTGCACTTGCCAACAAAGCAGGGAGTGGACTGGTGACGCTATGTTCCCCTGTCCCACATATACAGAACTGCTGACCCTGAACCATGCATGGGCATGGATTACAATGTCCGGAAGTGAGTTAAAAAGGTGAACAATATGCCCTTGCAGAGCAGTAACAACAGGGTGAATTTGTAGGCTTGCTATGGAGATTAGATTGCAGTTATTCTCAAAATTTGAAACTGGGGTCTGGAGCAGAGTAACCACATCATGGGTATGACCCTTGCTGACAGTACAAAGTCTATGGAAACCAATCACAATGACCAGAGTTTGACATCATAAGGATTAATGATCAAGTGACAGAGCTGGGACAATCAGAAGCATCCCCTTTGGTGGGTTTGATGCACGTACAGCACGACATTATCCACAGACTGAGCTGTCTGCAAATATGATCCAGTGTGGGCGAAGATTTATCCCAGATGCCTTTTGCACAAAAATTCAGTTTCATTTAGAAGCAACTGATAGATCGTCAGGAGCCTCAATAGTAGCACTGAGTCCTGAGACTGTTCTCAGGAAGACCATAGTCACCAGTGCTGTTACTGATGCTACAAGAGCTGAATACTGCTGGGAGAGATCTGGGCACAACAGTACTGAGGACAGGTCTACCAGGCTCAATCTTCCTATATTACACACGTGACCGGTGGCTGGGCAGGGGGGGGGGGTGCCAAACCAGAATCCCGTGGCAAATTAAGAAAAGTCACTGGAGTCAAGGGCAGTGACCAGTCAGTAGCTGGTCAGTTACCTGGGGCCACAATGAGCAATGGTTGGGGAGGGTTGGGGAGGGTGGGGAGGGGTGTGGGAAAAAAAGACAAGGAGTCACACAAATAAAAGGATTTAAAAGACAAGCTGGTTAACTGTCTAATTTAAACTTGCAGCTGTCAATGTTAAGTTTACAAAAACATTCTACCAACAACTAAACCTGCTTTTAAAAAATGAGTTTTCACAAGAAACCAGATGGGGGAAACCACAAGTGATTTGGTCACTAGAAAAAAACTTTAGTTGTGTGTATACACAGGTATGTGTGCACATCTGTGTGTAGGCGCAGGCTGTGCGTGCACATGTGTATGTTTTTTTTAAATGTACAATAATTTGTTAAGTGTTATGAATCTGCAGTAAAAACTGGATTTGTTCCAATGCTCCCACTGGGTCTGCAATCCCTCGTCACCAGTTTAGACAGAATCTAGAGTCTCAGACATCAGGAGTTTGAGAAGCCTGTCCCCATGTCAGAGAGGCTGGGACAGGATGTATTTTTCCAAGGGGAAGCTCTGTTGCTCTCTAACAGTCACTCCTCCAAAGTTTGATTGTCTTGTCATTCTCCAGTGCTGCTGACGCAATGATGTTTTCTGTTGGGTGACAGGCTGTGGAGATCACAACATCTGCAATGGAATAGGCAGAGAGTCGATGAGACAAACCCTGGGACCCCCTCCAACAAACATCACAACCACATGCAAAGTCCAGACAGAATCTAACGGTAAGATTCAAGGTCTCACAGCTGCTGAATTCATCATAAATTGTCATCTAGTGCTCACAAGGCAGCTGGTGCAGTCAAGGCCTGTGATCTGATCACACTGACTGCTTCCTCTTAGAGAGGGCGATACGGCCCAGAAGATGGGGCAGAGTGATACAAGCAAAGCAAAGCCAATAAAGGGTGATATCAGAAGTACTTTTCCAAGTGGGCACTAAATGGCCTCCTTCTGTACCCAAAACCCTTGGGAATGGACAACCAAGCCCCCACGAATTAAGCAAAATTAGAACAAGCTCCAACTGAAATTATACACATGCAGTTGAGGGAAGTTAGAGCTGGGTCTGCAGGAGATTCATTCAGTTAACAGGAGACAACGAGCAAGAGGCAGAAACCTCCAGAGCATCATGAATGCTGCACGCATTCGAATGGAATCTCATGTCCAGAAGCCCTTCGTATTCGACAAGGTGCTTTAAAATTGTGAAGTATTCAGTCAAAAAAGCCAGTGGGAAATCTTTTAACTTGGTATTATGTTCGGCACAACATTGTGGGCCAAAAAAGCCTGTTCCTGTACTTTACTGTTCTATGTTCAAACCCCAATCTTCATAGCATTCTCCTTAAATTCCACTTCCTCATTCCAACACCCACTCTTTATAAACCTGCACCACAGGATCCTCTTTTTTTACCCCAGCACCTGATTTCTTGCATAAATCAACACCGTAGAAATAATATCAAGGAATCTGTACTGGGGCCTCACCTTTTCAACATTTCTAGTGGCTTGTACACACAAACTGACACGGTCAACTTAGGCAGCATGAAGCATGGAAGAGAACTGAAAGTTGTACGAAGTTCTCATGAAATGCTAACTTTGTAAAGTTGTAAAGAGTAACTGAGGAGTTGTCAAAATTACTGACCAGTATGCAAACATCCCCACATCAGAGTTTGTGATGAAAGAAAGGTCACCAATGAAGCTAAAAGGTGGCTGGGCAAGAACACTACTCTAATGAACTCCTGCAGAGATGTCCCAGGCCTCAATATAGGAGACCCCAAGAACAACAGCCAACAACATC
This sequence comes from Chiloscyllium plagiosum, assembly GCF_037043375.1. Lineage (NCBI taxonomy): Eukaryota > Metazoa > Chordata > Chondrichthyes > Orectolobiformes > Hemiscylliidae > Chiloscyllium > Chiloscyllium plagiosum. Next base: position 2,928,804 of record NW_028270159.1, on the reverse strand, counting down.
TTTGTGCTCAGGATTGCTCTGACCAGTGGAATCAGGAGATTCGGAAGCACATCTTTACACAAAGGGATGGGGAGAATGGAAATCTGAGCTCATTGCCCCAAGAAGCTTTCAGACGGAGGGGCAGTTGGCTAATTAACCACACCTGCACATCCCTGCTCACTACACAGCAACTTAGCATGGCCAATCCATCTAAACTGCTCATCTTTGGCAAAAATTAGATCGATAGATATTTGCTGGGTAATGAGTGTTATGGGATTAAAGTGGATGAATGCAGTTAAAAATCAGGAAATGGTAAGGAGGGAGAAACTCAAACATCACAATCACTGGGAAGTGGTACTAAATATATTGTTGGAGCTGTGGCTCACAAGTCCCTTTCCTGATGGTCTGAAAAGAACTGACAAACGAGCTGACAGATGCATTTGTTTTAATTTTCAAATGCTCCCTCGATTCCTAGACAGTCCCATTTAAATTGAAAGAAAGAAAATGTAACTACTTCATTCAAAACAGGAGGGAGATAGAAACAGTTTGTTTAACATCAGTTGCAGGGAAAATGTTAGAAACTATTATTAAAGAACAGAACACAGAAAACTTCAAGGTAAGTGGATAGCATCAACATGGTCATAATGAGAGTCACCACAAGAAACAGGAACAGGAGTAGGCTGCTTGCTTCCTTAAGCCTGCTGTGCCAGCCAACAGGATCACGGCTGATTCGACACTTGTCTCTATCTCTCCCTCTCCCCCTCCCCCCACATAACCCTTGATTTCCTGACTGATGAAGTATCTATTTCAACCTTAAACATACGGAGAAACACTACCCCCACAGCTGACTGTGGCAAGGAGTTCCAAAGACACAGCATAAGAAGAAAAAAAATTCATCCTTATCTCAGTCTTAAACTGGTGTTCTTTTATTAAGACTACACCCTCTGGTCCCAGACTCTCCCATGATGGGAAATGGAAACACCTTCTCAGCAGTGAGCCTGTCAAGCCCCATAAGAATCCTCTATATTTCAATGGGATCACCTCTCATTCTTCTAAACTCCGGTGAATAGAGTCCCATCCTGTTTAGCCTTTGCTCATAAGACAACCCCTTAAGACCCAGGCATTATCTGAGAGAACCTTCTCCGAACTGCCCCCAGTGAAATGACTTCTATCCTTAAATAAGGGGACCAAAATTGTTCACAGTACTCCAGATGTGGTCTCACCAACACCTTGCACAGTTTCAATAACACTTAGATTCAGAGATGTACAGCATAGAAACAGATCTTTTGGTCCAATTCATCGATGCTGACCAGATATCCCAACCTAAACTAGTCTCATATTGCTCTAAACCCTTCCTATTCATATACCCACCCAGATACCTCTTAAATATTGTAATTGTACCAGCCTCCACCACTTCCTCTGGCAGCTCAATTCATGCATGCACCATCCTCTGTGTGAAAAAGTTGCCTCTTAGGTCTCTTAAATTCCACGCCCCCCCCCCCCCCCCCCCCCCCCATCCTAAACCTCCGACCTCTAGTTCTGGACTATCCCACCCCAGAGAGAAGGCCCTATCTATTTGCCCTATCCACGTTCCTCATGATTTTATATAAGTTCTCTAAGGTCACCCCTCAGCCTCCGATGCTCCAGGGAAAACAGCCCCAGCCTGTCCAGCCTCTCCCTATAGCTCAGATCCTCCAACCCTGGCAACATCCTTGTAAATCTTTTCTGAACTCTTTCATGTTTCACAACATCTTTCCGATAGGAAGGAGACCAGAATTGCACGCAATATTCCAACAGTGGCCTAACCAATGTCCTGTACAGCCGCAACATGACCTCCCAACTCCTGTACTCAATACTCTGATCAATAAAAGAAAGCATACCAAACGCCTTCTTCACTATTCTATCTACCTGCGACTCCAGATTTAAGGAGCTATGAACCTGCACTCCAAGGTCTCTTTGTTTAGCAACACTCCCCAGCAACTCCTGTGAAATAAGGGCTAACATTCCATTACCCTTCTCGATTACCTGCTGCTCGTGTGTCGTGCTCAAATCCCTCAAGTGCGTGGGTTTCCTCCGGGTGCTCCGGTTTCCTCCCAAAGTCCAAAGATGTGCCGGTTAGGTGAATTGGCCACGCTAAATTGTCTGTAGTGTTAGGTGCAGGGGTAAATGTAGGGCAATGGGTCTGGGTGGGTTGCGCTTCGACGGGTCAGTGTGGACTCGTTGGGCCGAAGGGTTTGTTTCCACACTGTAAGTAATCTAATCGAAGTCCCTTTGTGTTGCAGCTTTCTGCAGTTTCCCTCCATTTAAATAACTGTATGTTCTTTTGTTCTCCCTTCCAAAGCGAACAACTTCACATTTTCCCACATTACACCCCAATTGCCATCTTTTTGCTCCGTGCTCAGCCTACCAATATCTCCCTGGAAACTGTCTGCATCCCTCTCACAATCTGCCTTTCCACCTATTTTAGTTTCATCTGCAAATTTGGCTACATTACCTTCACTTCCTTCTTCCAAGTCATTAATACATATTGTAAACGGTTGTGTTTCTAGCACTGATTACAGATTGCCAACCTGTAAAAGAACCCCTTATTCCCCACTCGCTGTTTCCTGCCCACGAGTCAATTCTCTACCCATGCCAATATACCAACTCAACACCATGGGGTAGTATGTCACAACATTACATTTCGAAAGGTACCTTGTTGAACATCTTCTGGAACTCCAAATCTACTGGTTCCCCTCTACCCACTCTGGTTGAGCCTTTCTTAATAAACTTTAATAAGTTAGTCAGACACTATTTTCCTTTCAGGAAGCCATACTGACTCTGCTTGATTAGATTACAATTTTCCAAATGTTCTGTTATTAGAATCTCAGAAGCCTGACAGAGTGGAAGCAAGCCATTTGGCTCATCGAGTCCACACTGATCCCCTGAAGAGTCCTGTAATCCCACCCCATACCTGAATCCTACATTTCCCATGGGCTAGGCTAATTTACACATTCCTGAACACTATTGACCATGCTAAATTGCCCATCTACCTAACCTGCACCTTTGGACTGTAAGACAAAACCCACACAGACACATAGAAAATGTGCAGTTGTCCTAGCACTGAGAGGCAGCAGTGTTAATCAGTGAGCCACCGTACTGCCTTTGAGCCACCATGCTGCCATACTGCCTTAATAATGGATTCCAATTCTTTGACAACAATATAGTTAGGCAATTGGCCTAAAGTTACCCGCTTATTGTCTCCCTCCCTTTTTGAATGGGGTGTCACAATAACAGTTTTCCAATCTGCTGGTACTTTGCCAGACTCCAATGACACTTGGAAAATTACAACTAACACACCAGTACCAGAGGGTTTGGGTTATAGGGAGAGGCTGAATAGAACCAGGCTTTGCTTTTTCCCCTTGAAGCATTGGAGGCTGAGGGGTGACCTCATAGTGCTTCACAAAATCATGAAGGGTATGGATAAGGTGAATGGCCAAGGTCTATTTCCTCGGATGGGGGAGTCCAACACTAGAGGGCATATGTTTAACAGAAAGATTTAAAAAGGATTGAGGGGTAACTTTTTCACGCAGAGGGTGGTGTGCGTTTGGAATGAGCTGCCAGAGGAAGTGGTGGAGTCTGCTACAATTACAGCATTTAAAAGACGTCTGGATGGGTATATGAATAGGAAGGGTTTAGATGGTATGGACCAAATGCTGGCAAATGGGACGAGATTTATTTAGGATATTTGGTCAGTGTGGATAGGCTGGACCAAAGAGTCTGATCCCATGCTGTATGACTATTGTCTCTGGTGCTACTTCTTTTAGGATCAGAGGATACAAGCATCAGGGCCAAGGACTTATCTACCTTTAGCCCCCATTAGTTTGGCTAATACTACTTCTCTAGTGACAGTGCTTAATTCCTGTCTCCCTGGAATTCTTTAGTATTAATGGAATGTTTGAAGACTCCATTGTAAAGACTGATTGAAGTTATCTATCTATTTAACTCCCCTGCTATCCTTTTTCCTCAAAACCATCTCCTCAGATTCATTTTCTAAGGGGCTTATATTCACTTTGACCTCTTGTTTTCTTTTATACATTTAAAAGCGTTATCAGCTTTTTAAAATATTTCTCTTAGTTTGCTCTAGTGGTTTATTTTCTGCCTTTATCTTTTTGTCCTCCTTTGCTGGATTCTGAAGTTATCCTAGCCTTCCGGGATACCACTGACTTCTGCTTCCTTTGATGTCATTTCTTTCAGCTTAATACTCGCCTGAACTTCCTTGATGAGCCATTGTTGGTTTATCACTCTCAATCTTTCCTCGTTATACAAATGTACTTTTGCTGAGAGTCATGAATCACCTCCTCAAATGCTGCTTTCTTACTGTCATTCATGTTAATTTACCCGCCTAGTTCACTTTAGCCAACTCTATCCTCATTTCATTGTAATTCCCTTTACTTAAGTTAACCAGTTCTTGCTAGTTTTTTTACACTTGAACAGAAAATGAAATTCTATCATATTATCACCACTTGCTAGGGAATCATTTATTCATGCTGCCTCATTCTCCATAACCAGATCCAAGGTAGCCTGTCGCCTGGTTGGCTCTATGTCATATTGCTCTCGGAAACTACGCCTAATTCATCATGAACTTCAATTTGATTAACCCAATCAACAGAAGATTAAAGACACCCAAAATTATAATTCTATTGTTTTTACGTGCTCTGCCAATTTATTGATTAGTAGCCTTTCCCCACAGAGTAGCGACTGCCCAGCAGTCTGTACACTACTCTGATCAATGTTGTCTTTGCTTTGCTGTTTTCTTTTCCTCCATCCAAATGCTCTGTCCATCATTTGAGCTTATATGATCTCTCAACTGTTCTCTTTTTGCCTCTTATTACACAGTGCTACCCCACTAGTTTTGCCATCTCTCCTGTTTCTGAGGGGTCAAAACTCTGAGCGTTAAATTCCGAGTTTTGATCTCCTTGTAACCATGTTTCCATAATGGCTATGAGAACATATTAATTTATCTCAACTGGCGTTATCAGTTTTTCTACCTTATTCCAAATCTTTCAAGTTTCTTCATTTTGCTGTTTCCCTACTCTTCGAAGGCTCTTCGTACAATATTATGTTCTTACATTCTGTCAGCTACATAAGAATCCTACTCATCGACTACAGTGCAGCCTTCAATACTATTATCCCCTCGAGACTTATTACTAAACTTAGTGATCTCAAACTAAGCCCCATTCTCTGCAATTGGATCCTCAGGTTCCTAACCCACAAGTCACAATCAGTGAAGATTGGGGACAATATTTCATCCTCACTATAACACTCAACACTGGAGCCCCCCAGGGATGCGTACTCAGCCCCTACTGTACTCACTGTATACCCATGACTGTGTCACCAAATAATAGACTAATGCCATTTACAAGTTTGCTGATGACACCACCATAGTTGATCGAATCTCAGATAGTGACAAAACAGACTACAGATGGGAGGTGCAGGATCTGTAAAAATGGTGCACTGAGACCAACCTAGCTCTCAATTACAGCAAAACCAAGGAACTCATTATTGACTTTTGGCAGGATGTCACTCATGCGCTCTATACATTAATAGCACAGAGGTGGACCGAGTGGAGAGTGTCAAGCTCCTGGGAGTGGTCATCAACAACAAGCTTTCTTGGAATCTTCACGTGAACACATTGGTCACAAAGGTCCAACAATGTCTCTTCTCCCTCAGGCAGCTGAGGAAATTTGCCATGATGGCGAATACCCTTGCCAACTTTTATAGGTGCATCATCGAGAGTATTCTGTCTGGATGTATCACTACCTGGTATGACAACTGTACCATTCAAGATCGGGGACTGTTACAGAGAGTGGTGAACTCGGCCCGGACAATCACAAAGGCCAACCTCCCATCTATAGAATCCATCTACCAGGCCTGCTGTCAAGGAAAAGCTGCCAGCATTCTCAAAGATCCATCGCACCCTGGCAATGTTTTTCTACAACCTCTACCATCGGGGAGAAGGTACAGAAGCCTGAACACATGCACCAGCCGGTTTCGCAACAGTTTCTACCCTGCTGTTGTTAGAATACTGAATGGACTCACAAACTCTTAACATTTGCATGTACCTGTGTCTTTGTTTTTGCCGCTGTTTACCTATTATTTACTATCTCTGCTACTTAACTCCGTGATCTGCCTGTATTGGTCGCAGGACAAAGCTTTGCACTGTGCCTCTCTACACGTGACAATAAATGCAATTTTCTGGTATTAATCAACCCCATCCCTAAACTGCTGAGTGGTCTAGTGGTATCATCACTGGACTGTTAATCCAGAGACTGGGGTAATGTTTTACGGATCCAGATTTGAATCCCACTATGGCAGGTGGCGGAATATGAATTCAATGAAAATCTAGAATGCGAGTCTAATGATGACCATGGACCCATTGTTGATTTTGGAAAGTGTGTTCACTAATGTCCTTTAGGGAAGGAATCTGCCATCCTGACCTGGTCTGGCCTACATGTGACTCCAGACCCACAGCAATGTGGTTGACTCCCAACTGCCCTCTGGGTAATTAGGGACTGTCTATAAATGCTGATCTCGCCAGCGATGCCCTCATCCAATAAATTTTTAAAAACCTGCAATCCTACCTTCTCCTTTCTCTTTGATTGTATAATTTTCCATACAAATGAACCCACTGCCCCACTCTTTAGTTCAAAGCCCTAACTACAGTCAAGACGCAGATCAGCTCTGATCACACTAAACAGCAGAGGAGGCTAGAGGGGTTCACTGGCCTACTCCTGCGCTATGTTCCCATGTAAGATACAAAGCAGCCATGCCCCTATAAACAGCCCAGTGTGCAAACTCATTTGTTTGTAAAACCAGGAAGGTTTGAAGTTTGGTTTCGTGCAACTGACAATACTCACTCGAGTCAGAAGTTCAGATAAGTCTCTGCACATCAAACACTTAAAGTGGAGAGTTTGTGTGTTTTATTTTTGAGGGTGCAAACACAGGGTCAATGAAGGCAGCACATTTCACGTAGTTAACAGCGATTATATTAATACTTTAAATGCAGTCCAACACACCAGACTGGTCAGAAGAGTAAAAGCTCCTGGCATTCAGGGAAAAGACAAATTGGATTCAAACTTGACTCAATCGCAGGAAGATGTTTTGTCATTGATGGGTGTTTTGTGATTGGACCTTTGTTTCCAAGTGACTTGCATGAGGCTCAGTACTAGATGCTTGCTATTTATACTATATAACTAAAATGTGGGGGAGGTTTGCAGATGGTTTGAAAATTAGCCATGTGGTTGAAAATGAGGAAGATAGATATGGATTACAGGATATTATTGAACAAGTCAGATGGACAGAGAAGTGGCATCAGGATTCAGCTCAGAAATTAAGTAATACATGTAGTGAGAAAAACAAATACAGCAAGGGAATGTAAATAACTGAAAACTTCAAAATGTGCAGATTGATAAGGGGATTAAGATGGCATATGGAACACGTTCCTTTATTGGCTGAGACCTGGAGTATAAGAACTGGGAGGTTGTGCTAGAACTGCATCAAACATGATGAGACTACAGCTGGACAACTGGATAAAATTCTGCTCACTAGTGATTTTTAAGGATGTTTTCAGGAAGGGAGAATGCTCGTGACAAGTTTGGTAGGCTGGGATTGTTTCCTTTGGAACAGAGGAGGCCAAGGAGAGATTTAATTGAGGAGTACATCATCATAAGACCTGAGACAGAGTGGTTAGGATGAACTTGTTTTCATCAGCAGAGATTAATGACTGGCGCATAATTATGAAGTATTGGAGTGGTGTTGAATGTTATTTTATCCAGAGGCTAGTGGATGTCTGGAATTCACTGCCTGAAAAGGGTGACAGAGACAGAAACACTTTTCGTCTTTTAAAAATAGACTTGAAAATGGACTTGTGGTTCTCCAGGCCATTGGGGTGAGAGAGTGGAGGCTAGATTGGACAGCTTCTGATCAGCATGTGGCCAGTCACAATGGGCCATAATGGTGCGTTTCTATGTTGTAACCTGAATGTTCCAACCCCATGAACGTTGTGTTCAGACAAGGGACCGGACTCACCTGTGTGCCCTTGTAGTTTCTGCACTATCTCCTTTGTCTGGAGGTTCCAGATATACACAAAGTTGTCCTCAGATCCCGAGACAATCCACTTCAAAACAAAAATCTCAATTATTCACCAAAATATTACACAATTCAGAGAACAGAAACTGGCTATACCACCCAACAGCTCTCTGCTGATATTTAGGCTTCACCTCACCCAAGTCAACATCCTTTCATTCCTTACTACTTAATGGATCAATGCAACTTCCCCTTAAATGCATCCATACTATTCCCTTCAATTGCTTCCTCTGGGGGCAATTCCACTTTTGCCCCATTCTTTAGATAACAGCTCCTCAGCTCCTGGTTGGGTTTGTGTTTTATGGCTCTCCTGTTCTAGTCGAGGCTACCTGACCAAACGGTTTCATAATTTGAAGCAACACCAGCCTCCTCAGTCTTCCCTGATAGGGTGCTCAGTTGCGGTACTACCCTTGCAAATCATTTTCCATTTTCAACTACGGAGACCAGAACTGTGCAGTGTTAACTGCACTTAAATAAATTTAAAACATCTTGCTCTGATCAGAGAGCTTAATTTCAAAAATATCATCTCCGAGCTCTCCAAATCCACAGGAAGCAGATGGTTTCCATCCTTGGTTATAACAATCACAGGCCAGCCTCCCATTCTCAACAGGGAACCTGCCTCTGTATTGCTGTTCAGTAACCCTAACTGATAATGCTAGGGTTTGCCAAAGTCTAACATGCTTTACAGTTCAGTAACTTGGCAAGGTTCATGCATACAGAATAATGACTTGGAGAGGAAAAGGTCAAGGCCACAGATCCTAGCCACCAGCCACTTTAGGAATGGGAACTCAATTACACCACTGCCTATAATACAAACTGGGCAACTGCATCCCCAGAATGCAAGACAAACTGTTGGACTTACCTTGCCACCAGTAACTGAGAAGTTGGCAAATATGCAGTATTTTTCATTTTTGTGTCCTGTGTAGGTCTTCAAACACTGAAACACATACACAAAATGTCAGCAACTCTTCCCAGCTGGCATTCCATCAGCAAACAACATCAGCTAAAGCGTTCAGAGTGACACACAGGTACTTTCACAATTGCCCTATTGCAATGTTCCCTTCTAAAGGACATGGCTGTGGAGTGGTTCAGGGATCCCCTGCTAATCGGTGTGTTGACACATGGAAGCTGCACATGGACCTTGGAGATTCATGCAGCGGAAAAAAAAATTAGGGGAAGCATTGCTCCATTAAAGGTGGAGGATATCAAAAGTTCAAATATGAAATTTCAAAGTGAAAGAGAGTAATTTTACATCTTTGATGGTGATTATCTGAACTCAGAAGCTGCCGAGCAAAGAGAAACTTGCAGACACTTGTACACCCACTTGGTTCTGAGGTCAAAATCAATATTGTACAATATAAAGACTGATTGTTCACCCTGCAGTTTGAAAAAAAAAAAGAAAGATGGGTTTGCCCTCTGGTCTAAGTGCCAAAAATATCCTGGTATAAAAATCACAGGAGGCAACCATTTGACCCACTATTCCTGTGTCAACTCCAAAATCCAGAAAAGCCACCCAATCCTGCTCCCCAACTTGCACCATATTCCTGCAAATGTTTCCTTTTCAAGCATTTATTCGATTCTCTTTTAAAGGCTGGTAAATCTGATTCCACTACCCTTTCATGTCGCAGATTCTATATCACAGTTAAAAGACAACTTGCATCTCCTGTCTCTTCGTCCATTTGACCTCCTGGATTCAGGTAGTGAGCAGCACAGACCACACGGAATTCAGATTCAAGGTCAGATAGCACTGTAAGCTGCTGGGAGACAAGGCCATCACTAAAGAGGATAGAATGGAATTCATCAGTGCTGGGAAACTGTTTCAAATCAGTTTCTTTGACACTCCTTCCCAGAACCTGCATCTCTCAGTTCAAGTGAAGCTCATTCCATTGGTACAGCTCCCAATTTCATCAGTACTGGTGCTACTGCCCCCACAATCAAAATCCAAATCGCCAACATTAGCCTTTAGGCCACACATTCATTCCCCTATTTTATTTACGATATGTCAATTTGTTTGTGACTCAGGTTACAACCTGATGAAGGGCTTTTGCCCAAAATGTCGACTTTCCTGCTCCTCGGATGCTGCCTGACCTGCTGTGCTTTTCCAGCAACACTCTAATCGAGACACTAACAACAGATGACCTCTGCTTTTCAAGTTAAGCCTTAATTAGCCATATATCCAGACAGAATCTCTTACCAAGCAGGACAGTACAGCTTTCTAGACTCACATTCGACTGTCAGAGAACTGTGACTGTCCCTGGATGACATTGGTCCCTGTTGTCACTGCATTCTTTCAAAAATCAATGAATTCCTGAACCAGTGTCATGGAAGGGAAAGCTGGGGAAATATAAACTATTAGCCTTGCTACACATACCTTTCCTTTGCTGTAGTCCCAAAGTTTCAGTGTGCTGGAAAAAAAAAAGAGACATTTTTCTGTCAGTAAATGGAAATCTGGAGTTTTCCAAGTGAGGTCAGATCACAGCTGTTTCTGCTACAGACCAAAGCAGCTTTGTTCCCCGTCCTTGGCCCAGCTCACTACCTTTTCCTACCCCAGCAAGTAAAAGAGACCGAGCAATATCACAGAGGACTTGAAAAGATCTTTTAAAAGTTATTTCATGCAATGCAAGTGCTGCTGGCTGGGCCAACAATTGTTGCCCAGTCGTACTTGCCCTTGAACAGGGTGGCTTGCTGAGCCATAACAGAGGACAGTTAAAAGTCAGCCCCATTACTACGGAGTCATATGTAGGCCAGACCAGGTAAGGAAAGGACAGCGCATCATGTCTGAAAAGGGCATTAGTGAAACTGGTGGGTTTTCACATCAATTGCCAATATTCCCATGATCAAGATGTCATTATACCAGCACAGCATTAACTTGGACCTTGGGATTACTAATCCAATGAGATGACAACTATTTCATCATATCCATCTATCATCAGGATACCTAGACCATTGAGAAGCCTTGTGGGGAAGGTGGGACCTGTACATGAAGGACGGGTTACATCTGAACTGGTGGGGCACAAATGTCCTGGGTGGGAGATTTGCTCGTGTGGTTCAGGAGGGTTTAAACTAGTTTGGCAGAGGGGTGGGAACCAGAGCTACATATCGGGGAGGGAGGTGGTGGTTGTAGATGGGACAGTGAGAGGATGTAGTGAATCTATCAGGGAGAATTTTCATGTGAACAAATAACGGGATTGGTTGAAGTGTGTCAGCTTTAACGCAAGGAGTAACCGAAATAAGAGTGACAAACTTAGAGCATGGATCAGTACTTGGGACTATGATGCTGTGGCCATAATGGAGACGTGGGTTTCAAAGGGGCAGGAATAGTTGCTGGAAGTTCCAGCGTTTAGAACATTTAAAAAGAACAGGGAAGGTGGAAAAAAGAGAGGAGGGGGTATAGCATTGCTAATCATAAAGTGGGTCACAGCTCTAGAAATGAAGGTTGTTGAGGAAGGCTGGTCTATGGAGTCAGTGTGGGTGGAGGTTAGGAACACCAAGGGAGCAGCCATTTACAGACCCCCTAATAGCAGTACAGAGATTGAAGAGCTAATAGGCTGGCAGATTTTGGAAAAATGCAGATGTAGCAGGGTTGTGGGTATGGGCGATTTCAACTTTTCCCAGTGTTGACTGGAACCTCCTTGGTGCAGATGGTTTGGATGGAGCCGTTTTTGTCAGGTGTGTTCAGGGGTGTTTCCCTACTCAGTACGCAGACAGACCGACGAGGGGTGAGGCCATTTTGGATTTGGTGCTCGGAAATGAGCCTGGACAAGTGTCAGAACTCGCAGTTGTGGAATACTTTGGTGACAGTGATCACAACTGCCTCACATTTACTATAGCCTTGGAGAGGGAAAGGAGCAGTTACCATGGGAAGATACTTACTTTGGGAAAAGGAAATTATGACGCTATCAGACAGGAGTTGGGAAGTACAGATAGGGAGCAATTGTTCCACAGAAAGGACACAACGGACATGTGGAAACTTTTTAAGGAGCAGCTGTTGCGAGTGATGCGTAAATGTGTTCCTCTGAGACAGGCAAGAACGAGTAAGATTAAGGAGCCTTGGATGATGAGAACAGAGGAGCTTTTCGTCAAAAGGAAGACGGCAGCTTATGCAAGGTGGAGGAAGCAAGGATCTAGCACAGCTTTACAGGATTACAGGCTTATGAGAAAGGAGCTCAGAAATGGACTGAGGAGAGCCAGGAGGGGGCACCAAAAGGTTTGGTGGGAAGGATTAGGGAGAAGGTACGGCCAGTCAGGGATAGCGGAGGGAACTTGTGCGTGGAGTCTGAGCAGATAGGGGAAGTCCTAAATGAGATTTTTGCTTTGTTTTCACTAAGGAAAGGGACCTTGTCGTGAATAAGAACTTTGAGGAGGCAGGAAAGAGTCTTGAACAGATCAAGATTGATGAAGTTGATGTGCTGGAAAATTTGGCAAATATTGAGATTGATAAGTCCCCAGGGCCAGACCAGATTTATCCAAGGTTGCTCCGGGAGGTGAGAAAGGAGGTTCCTAAGCTGGTTGCGAAGATCTTTGCTTCCTCACGCTCCATGGGAATCGTACTGGAGGATTGGAGGGAGATGAATGTTGTTCCTGTTTTAAAGAAGGGTAATAGGGAAATCCCTAGCAATTACAGACCAGTCAGTCTTACGTCTGTGGTCAGCAAGGTTTTGGAAAGAATTCTGAGGGATAGAATTTATGACTATTTGGAAAACCATAACATGATTAAAAGCAGTCAGCATGGCTTTGTGAGGGGCAGGCAATGCCTCACAAATCTTATTGAGTTCTTTGAGAAGGTGACGAGACAGACCGACGAAAGTTGAGCAGTGGATGTGGTGTATATGGACTTGAGCAAGGCATTTGATAAGGTTTCCCCTTGGTAAGGTCATTCATAAAGTCAGGAGGTTAGATTAGATTTGATTAGATTCCCTACAGTGTGCAAACAGGCCCTTCGGCCCAACAAGTCCACACCAACCCTCCAAAGAGTAACCCACCTATTTCCCTCTGACTAATGCACCTAACACTATGGGCAATTTAGCACGGCCAATTCACCTGACCTACACATCTTTGGACTGTAGGAGGAAACTGGAGCACCCAGAGGAAACCCATGCAGACACGGGGAGAATGTGCAAATCCACACAGACAGTCGCCCGAGATTGGAATCGAACCTGGGACCCTGGTACTGTGAGGCAGCAGTGCTAACCACTGAGCCACTGTGGTGTGGGATACAGGGAGATTTGGCTGTCTGGATTCAGAATTGGTTGGCTGACAAAAGACAGAATGATTGTAGATGGAAACTATTCTGCTTGGAGGTCAGTGGTGAGTGGGGTCCCACAGGGCTCTGTTCTTGGGCCTCTGCTCTTTGTAGTTTTGATAAATGACTTGGATGAGGAGGGTGTGGGGTGAGTTAGTAAATTTTCAGATGACACAAAGGTTGGAGATGTCGTTGATAGTATAGGAGGGCTACTGCAGGCTGCAGAGCGACATAGACAGGATGCAGAGCGGGCTGAGAAATGGCAGATGGAGTTCAACCTGGATAAATGTGAAGTGATGCATTTTGGACGGTCACACTTGAATGCTGAACATAGGATTAAAGACAGGATTCTTGGCAGTGTGGAGCAACAGTGAGATCTTGGTGTTCAAGTGCATACATCCCTCAAAGTTGCCACCCAATTAGACAGGATTGTGAAGAATGCATATGGTGTTTTGGCTTTCATTAACAGGGGGATCCAGTGTAAGAGCCACAAGGTTTTGCTGCAGCTCTACAAGTCCCTAGTGAGACCACACTCTGAATAGTGTGTCCAGTTCTGGTCACCATATTATCGGAAAGATGTGGAGGCCTTGAAGAGGGTGGAAAGAAGGTTTACCGGGATTCAGCCTGGACTGGAGGACTTGTCTTACGAAGAGAGGTTGACTAAGCTTGGACTTTTCTCTCTGGAGAGGAGGAGGAAGAGAGGTGACCTGACCGAGATGTACAAGGTAATGAGAAGCATGGATAGAGTCAATAGCCAGAGACTTTTCCCTAGAGCAGGATTGGCTGGCACGAGGGGTCACAGTTTTAATGTGTTAGGAGGAAGGTATAGAGGAGACGTCAGGGGTAGGTTCTTTATGCAGAGAATTGTGAACACATGGATAGCAGTGAATTGAGGGGTGGGTAGGTTAGGTTATTTTGTTTTAGATTAGGATTAATCCTCAGTACAACATTGTGGGCCGAAGGGCCTATTCTGTGCTGTACTTTTCTATGTTCTATGTTGTTTGTGACTAATGAACCTAGAAAGGTCACACTGCAGTGCCCTGAGCACATAGACCCTGCTACAAGTGTGCTGTCCAGATGAAGGGCCTATTTCAATACCTCAAACTAGCAAGTGCAGTAATTTCAACATCTGACAGCCTCAGTGTTATCCAACTGCTGGGGTAAGTCATAAGCAAAGTAATTCGAGAGGAGGGGGGAAAGGTAGAGTGCAGGGGTCAATGAGCATGGGACTGACATCAAGCAGGTGGGAGTTCATGGCATGATGCTGGATGGGGTGAGGTGGCATTGGGGCAACTGGACATTCTTGGAGTTTGTGAAAACTAGAGGATACTGAACTGTTTGGACCCTTTCAGGAACTAAACTGGATTTTACCAAGGGAGAAGGGAACTCAGGATTTCTTGAGGAATAAGGTCAATAGCTGAAAATGTGTTGCTGGAAAAGCGCAGCAGGTCAGGCAGCATCTAGGGAACAGGAGAATCGAGGTCAATAGTTTAATGTGGGCTGGAATCCACTGCTGATTATACAGAATTGTGAAAAACAGCCAAGTCAGGCCTTTACTGCCTTTAATTGAAGGAATCAGAGTTTTGAAGGACACTGTGGTCTTCCTGTGCTGATGGCTGCCTGACAAACCTTTCGATCTTGATTTCTATTTCAAAAACCCAGGGAGTCAGTTGGATGAAAGCCTCCAAAGTTTGCAGTAAAAGTTGCAAGTCTAAATCTCTCTGGTGGAAGAAGCCGGAAACTTCATCAAGTTTGAACAATTCAGTATTTTGATTATTTTGTAAACCAAGAGAAGCTGAAAACTGACCATTTTTCAAAGACTTGGAACCAATAGGATTTAAAAAGCAAAACTTGCTGCAAGATTTTCCATCAGTCTGCATCAATCACCAAGACATCCGGTTCACTAAGAAACTGACAAATTCTCTTTTGTTTTTCAGATATTGGCCAACAGGTTTTTGTTCACCTTTCTTTTAAAAGAAAACTATTTCTGGCGAGTCTTTGTCCTTTGTGTGGGGTGTTTGCTTGTGTTGGGATTAACAGAGAAGATCATTCTTATTAAAGATTCTAGTATAGATATTAACCAATTTTGCCACTTGCTTTCAGCAAATGATTTTTGTTTTATAATGAACGGGTAATTTTGAGTTCTTAAAGAAACCTTGTGAAAGTCCATTTTATTTTGGATAGCAGTACAAAAAGGTAATAATCGCCTAGGAAGTAAAAGGTAGTACGTGATGTCGGTAGAAGTTCCTTACTTGTCAAGTGTTGCGGCCAGAATATATTTCCCATTCGGGGAGAACTTCACGAAGGACACAGGAGGATTATCGTCATCTGTTGAGGGAAAGGTACTGTTATGAATATGTTTGAGATGGACAAATGGTCCCAATCCTTCACAGTGAGCTGACTGGATCGTAACTCCCCCCACAGCACGGAAATAATTTTCAAATGGAAGTTCTGCCCCATGAATTGAGATAGGTCAACTTGACTTTGGTCCTTGATCATTCATTGTTATAGTGAGTGTGGATCGAAACACAGCAAACCAAAATGATTTGAGAAATTTGTTCTTGGTCTATGGAGCTCTCAGTCACAGTGATCCCTGGATTAGAGAAAGGGGACTGAGGGCCAATTCCTGATCTATGCCTAGTGATGCCTGGTTTAGAGAGGGATGATAATCAGCCAGAGTTCCAACTCATGATACCTACTGGAAAACATGTGGACGACATTACGCAAAGCTACAGTGCCTGTCTCAACTTATCAACACACAATTTAGTTTCACTTAAAAATTATAAATAATTCTTATTTAATTAATTAAAAATTAATAAAAATTTATGAGAAGGAAGTTCCCAGGAAGAGGGGGACAGAAGCTGAGATGCCACACAAATATCTTGTACTTGTAAAAACAAAAGCACTGCAGATGATGTAAATCAGAAACAAGAACAGAAATTGGTGGAGAAGCTCAGCAGGTCTGGCAGCATCTCTGGAGAGAGAGCAGAATTAATGTTTCAGATCGAGGAACCCTTCCTCAGAAGGGTCAGTAGGTAGGAAAATGTTGGTTTATATGCAGATGACGGATGGAGGGAGGAAGTAGTCAAGGGTAAATGGTAGGTGGTAACAGAACCAAAAGAGAGGAGAATAGTTAGACAAAGGAGTGGATTACCATCTAGCTAGGACGGTGATTGGCTACAAATGCGGACTGTTTGTGGCTAACAATAGGTTGTGTGTAACAGCAGACTCCGTGACAACAGGGTTAAAGTTTCAGGTCGAGTCAACCTTCCTCAGAGCCTTCTTGACCCGAAACACTAACTGATTTCTACCCACAGATGCTGCCAGACCTGCTGAGCTTTTCCAGCAATTTCTGTTTTGGTTTCTGATTTTCAGCATTCACGGTTCTTTCAGTTTTTATGTGATAACAAGGCCTGCATGTGAGAGTTGGGGGTAGGACATGGGAGAGCTCACGTTATCAGCTGCGATTGCAGGGGAAGGGGCCATATACAGTCTTGCACCATGTTTCCTGTAAAGACACTATTTTATTCTCCCAGTTTCTCCGCCATGTCTGTTCTGATGAGGCCAACTTCAACAAGGGAGCTTCCAAAACGTCCATCATCGTCCTTAACGGAGGACTCCCCAGCACCGTTGTTGACAGGGCCCTGAACCGGGTCCGACCCATCCCCCACACCTCCGCTCCTTCCTCCCGCAACAGCAATAAGGTCTCCCTTGTACTCACCTACTATCCCTCTAGCATCCACTTCCAGAGGATCATTAGCCTATTTCCACCACTCCAGCGAGATGCCTCCACCAGACACACATTCCCCTCCCCGCCTTTGTCTGCCTTCCATAGCCACTCTTCCGTCACTCCCAACAGCCTCACAGCACCTTTCTCCCTCTTCAGTATCCAAGGGTCCAAACACAACATCACCTGCACTTACACAATCTAGTCTACATATGCTTGCAATGTGATCTCTTCTACATTGGGGAAATGAAGCATAGACTGGCTGACCGCTTCACAGAACATCTATGTTCTGTTTGTAAAAGTTGGCCCTCAGCTTCCAGTTGCCTGTCACTTCAACATCTCATGTTCTCTGGGCAACATCTGTTTCAGGCTTGCTGCAGTGCTACAGTGAAGCTCAGTGCAAGGTGGAAGAACAGCACCTCTTTTTCTGCCTTGGTACCCTGCAGCTTTTGGACTCAATATTAAAATTCAATAATAAGCTCTCCCATTACCTTACCAGGCCCCTACACACCAGGCCTAGTTATCATATAGTCTGCGATCACACACAATAGTTTTTCACCCTCCTAGCCAGATCACGATCCACTCCTTTGTCTGTCCAACTGTTCTTCTCACCCTCTCCACTGCATATAAACCAACATTTTCCTAGCCACTATCAATTCTGAGGAAGGGTCACTCAACTCAAAATGTTAACACTGATTTCTCTTCACAGATGCTGCCAGACCTGCTGAGCTTTCCCAGCAATTTCTGATCTTATACTTTTACGTGGCTGCATAACAATGAAGACTGTCGACAGCTCAGGGTGACATTTGTGTAGCTCCCCTGCTGTCTCATCCTTCATTTCACCAGGTCACACCCAAGGATCTCAAAATCACTTACCAATCAAGGTTTTAAGGCATTGGCCAGATGCAGTGTCCCAAATGCGGCTGCAAGAACAGGAAAAGCTATTATTAAAGATCGTGCTAAAGCAGCTTTCGTACTTTAAAGAATGTCTCGTATTTTTGTTTTTCACTTGTGGGACATAGATGTCACTGGCTGGCCAGAGTTTATTTGCCTTGAGAAGGTGGTGGTGAGCTACTTACTTGAACAGCTGCAGGCCATGTGCTCTGGCAAACCCACAATGCCCTTCAGGAAGGAATTCCAGGATTTTGACCCAGTGACACTGAAGAAACACCAATAAATCTCCAGGTCAGGATTGTGACTGGCTTCAGGTGAACTGGCAGGGGGTGGTGTTCCCTTGTTTTGCTGCCCTTGTTCTTCGAGAGCAAATTGGTCATGGGTTTGGAAGGTGTTGGCTAACTATCTTTGGTGAATTTCTGCAGTGCATCTTGGAGATAGTACGCACTGCTGTTATTGAGCGCTGGTGATGGGTGGAGTGGATGCTTGTGAAAGTGGTGCCAATCAAGTGGGCTGCATTGTCCTGGATGATGTCAAACTTCTTAGAGCTATACACATCCAGGCAGATAGGGAATATTTCACACCTGCCTTATGCCTTGTATATGGTGGACAGGTTTTGTGGAGTCAGGTGGTGAGTTACTCGCTGAAATATTCCCAGCCTCTGACCTGCTTTTGTTGCCACTGTGTTTATGTGGCAAGTCCAGTTGAGTTTCTGGTCAATGGTAATCCCCAGGATGTCCACAGTAGGGGATTCAGTCACGGTACCACCATTAAATATCAAGGTTAAATTGTCACTTATTGGAGATGGCCATAGTGTGGCATTTGTGTGGTGCAAATGTTCCCTGCCACCCGTCAGCTCAAGCCTGGATATTGCCCAGATCTTGTCGCATTTGAACATGGATTGCTTCAGTATCTGAGGAATTGGGAAAAATGCTGAACATGATCAAACCATTGGTGAACATCCCCACTTCTTACCTTATGATCGAGGGAAGGTCATTGATGAAGCAACTAAAGATGGTTGAGCCCTGGACACCTGGCTTTATTGGATGACCAAAAGGTTCCTCAAGATAAAGATATTACTTTTGTGCACAAATTAGAGAAGCCATTAAGGGAGGCTCTGAGGGATTTTAATCAAATCAACAAAGAGGGATGGTATTCAGTGGTGACAGATTGAGATAGCTAGTCGAAGACCCAAGGGGAGATGAGGCAATCTTTGAGTTTTTATTTTTAAACAGTGAGTTGATGTGATCTTGACTATGCTTCTGAAAGGGTGGCAGCAGTGATTCAACACCAGCATTCAAAACAAAGTGTCAATACCTGAGAAGCTGAAATCTGCACCACGAATGGGACTGATCAAGAGGCTCTCTCAATAAACCAGCAGAGGCACAATGGGCTGAATGGCGTCCCACTGCTCTGCTTACATTGTTTTAATTAAGAAAGTTGGCTGCACAAGTTACAATCAGAGGTGTCAATACCGATTCAAAAGCAGAAGACTGTAAGAAGCAGGAACAGCAATACGCTGCGTGACCCCTCGAGCCTGTTCCACCATTCAATAGGATCATGGATGATTCGACATGCCTCACACCCACCCTCCTGCCCTTTCCCCTTACTCTTATTTCTCTGACTGAACAAGAATCTATCTCAACCTTAAATATACGCAAGGACTCTATCCCCACAGCTCTCTATGGCAAGGAGTTCCAAAGACACTCAACTCTCAGAAGAAATTCATCTTAAATTGATGCCCCTTTATTCTGAGACTATGCCCTCTGGTCCCAGACTCTCCCATGAGGGGGAGACATCCTCTCAGCAGTTATCCTGTTAAGCTCCTTATTCAAAGAAATCACCTTTCATTCTTAAATCCAGTGAGCATAGTACCCAACCTATTTAACCAGTACTCATATGACAATCCTGCAATACTTGGGATCATCCGAGTGAACCTAGTTCCTACCCTGCAGCATCAGGACCACAGCATGTTGTATGGTTTGGACACTCTATTCAGAATGATAGCAACATATCTTGCTGGTGCATAAGAGATAATTGTATTCAGATTGGCAGTTCAACTTTTAAATTACAACACTGAGTACACTTCAAAACTATTGCCTTGGCTGTAAAGTACCTAGAGAAGGCTGGAGGTTATTAAATAATCTGAAGTCATTTCTTTCTGTGCTCACTGTAGCCCAGATTCTAGTCACTTCAATGCAATTTAACTTGTGACTAAACATGAAACAAAATTTATAGCTGTTACAACCCAAGGAGCACTTACCACAGCCCATCGTAGCTACTGGAGACAATGAGAGATCCATCTCTGTTAAAATGTACCTGAGAGGATGAATTCAACACGTAACCAGTCACAACAACACGTAAATTCCCACAAGGTGGCAGCATTTCCTAGTTATCTCAATTCACTTCACTCCAACACTTTACAAAACAAAACAGCGGCACGGTGGCTCAGTGGTTAGCACCGCAGCCTCACAGCACCAGGGACCCAGGTTCAATTCCAGCCTCGCGCAACTGTCTGTGTGGAGTTTGCACATTCTCCCTGTGTCTGCGTGGGTTTCCTCTGGGTGCTCTGGTTTCCTCCCACAGTCCAAAGATGTGCAGGTCAGGTGAATTGGCCATGCTAAATTGTCCATAGTGTTAGGTGCGTTAGTCAGGGATAAATAGAGGGTAGGGGAATGGGTCTGGGTGGGTGTTGGGCCGAAGGGCCTGTTTCCATACGATGGGGAATCTAATCCAGAAAAACAAGCTGTAAGTCAGATGTGTTTCTCAACCACGAGATTATTATCTCGTAGGAAATTGTAGCTTCATGTTTGACATCAGCTCATGCACAGGGACTTTCACGTGGTTGTGATATCTGGCGAGTAAAGTTGCAGAGAGCAGACAATGTGGGTTCGTTAGTCTCCTGTCTCTGGCATTATCCTATTGGTTACAGCAGCCGAGGTCAGTGTCATACAGCATGGAAACAGACCTTTCTGTCCAACTTGTCCAGGCTGACCAGATATCGTAAACTAATCTAGTCCCATTTGCCAGCACCTGGCCCATATCCCTCTAAACCCTATTCATATACCCATCCAGATGTCTTTTAGATT
Source organism: Chiloscyllium plagiosum (assembly GCF_037043375.1). Taxonomy (NCBI): domain Eukaryota; kingdom Metazoa; phylum Chordata; class Chondrichthyes; order Orectolobiformes; family Hemiscylliidae; genus Chiloscyllium; species Chiloscyllium plagiosum. The sequence goes on along the minus strand of NW_028270159.1, from coordinate 2,907,746 downwards.
TTGTAAATGTACCAGCCCCAACCACTTCCTCTGGCATTTCATTCCATACATGCACCATCCTCCGCATGATAAAGTTTGTTGTGGGATTGTTGACATTATTCCTGGGAGAATAAGGGGAGATTTAATCTTGCTTATTCAATTTTTGGGAAAGGCTGTGATTGGGTGAATGAGAAAAACCTATCGCTATTGGAGAGTCAGAGTCAGGAGCTTTTAACAAAATTATCAGAGAATGCGAAAAGAGGGAACACAAACAGAAACTTGCTGGATCTGTCGAATACTTTACCACCTATGGGACAATAGGGAAAGAGTTGGACAATGGGATTAATACAGGTCTATGGGTGAGCATGGATGTAGCATTGAAACAAGGCTGCGTGGATAGCACGATGTAGTGAGATTAGTTTGAGATTGAGACACTATTCAGTGTTGGGAAATGGGACTAATTTGAGATTCATGCAGGGCTACTAACCAGGATGAGATGGTGGGGAGAATGGAGTGGTGGTGGTGGTGTAACTCAGTTGGCTGGATGGTTGGTTTGTGATGCAGTTACATGACGAGCATAGCTTCACTTCCTGCACTGGGGGAAATTACCATGAAGGACTCTCCTCTCGCCAGAGGTGCGGTAAAGCACAGCTTAACCACCAGCTGTCTCTCTGGTTAGTAGGACTATGGGGATTTGACCTTAATGGACAGTGAGATTAGTTTGGGAATTGAGGTTGAGAACATAACAGTGGGATTAGTTTGTGAACAAGGTAGGCCAGGAGTTTGAGTTCTCTCAAAGGCTGGGAAGAATTTGGAAGTCCCTTTTTGCTCAGAGGAGTGGAAACCGGGTCATTAAATATAATTAAGGTGGGTTTGACAGATTTCTGATCAACAGAAGAGTCGAAGACTTGGAGGAACAGCCAGGCAACAGGAGCCAATTCCACAAACAAGTCAATCATCATCTTAGTGATTGTTGGGACAGGTTTAAAAAACCAAATAACTGACTTCCACTCCTTTCTGTAACATGCAGCAGAGCTGGGAGCACAACAGTAAGGGTCAGTTGGAAGTGAAATGGGACAATTTGTTGTCTGCACTGGTTTGAAGCAATGCTTAATACAGACTGGTGCTGTCCATCACAGAAATGCCGAATATAAAACACAAATCCAAGCATTCCCAGTCTCAGTGGTGATATCAGTGAAAAGACAGCAACACTTACAGCAGATACTGGGTCAGAATGTGCTGGCAGCGTCTTCAGGCACTTGCCAGTCTTCACATCCCAGATTCTTACACTCTCATCAAACTATTAAAACAGAAAAAAAAAATCACATCTAAAATAAACCAAGGTTTGCAAACAATGCAGAAGTCAGAGACTGCAATTCAGTTTGAGAAAGACACACTACACACAAGACAAACCAAGAGAGCACCTTGACCCAGGTATGTAACTGGAGACTCAGAAGCTTTCTGGGTTAGGGAGGAATAGGGAAAAATGCAAATAAAAATGATAAAGTCATAAAACTGCTTCATTCCCTATTGACGAAAATTTCAAACATCAGACTCGGAAAGAAATATTTGTCAGCACAGAAAACAACAGGGGAATAGAAAACTTCATGCTAGTCAAGGTAGTGGCATCTGAAGTATTAAGCAGATTAAGGTGGATACCTTTTAGATGCTGGTGACAGTCAGTGTGTGTGGGAGCTGTACCCCAGTGAGAGTCAGTGTGTGTGGGATCCGTACCCCAGTGAGAGTCAGTGTGTGTGGGAGTGTACCCCAGTGAGAGTCAGTGTGTGTGGGAGCTGTACCCCAGTGAGAGTCAGTGTGTGGGAGCCATACCCCAGTGAGAGTCAGTGTGTGTGGGAGTGTACCCCAGTGAGAGTCAGTGTGTGTGGGATCCGTACCCCAGTGAGAGTCAGTGTGTGTGGGAGTGCACCCCAGTGAGAGTCAGTGCATGTGGGACTGTACCCCAGTGAGAGTCAGTGTGTGTGGGAGCTGTACCCCAGTGAGGGTCAGTGTGTGTGGGAGCTGTACCCCAGTGAGGGTCAGTGTGTGTGGGAGCTGTACCCCAGTGAGAGTCAGTGTGTGTGGGAGCCGTACCCCAGTGAGAGTCAGTGTGTGCGGGACTGTACCCCAGTGAGAGTCAGTGTGTGTGGGAGTGTACCCCAGTGAGAGTCAGTGTGTGTGGGAGCCGTACCCCAGTGAGAGTCAGTGTGTGTGGGAGCCGTACCCCAGTGAGAGTCAGTGTGTGTGGGAGCCATACCCCAGTGAGAGTCAGTGTGTGTGGGAGCCGTACCCCAGTGAGAGTCAGTGAGTGTGGGAGCTGTACCCCAGTGAGAGTCAGTGTGTGTGGGAGCTGTACCCCAGTGAGAGTCAGTGTGTGGGAGCCATACCCCAGTGAGAGTCAGTGTGTGTGGGAGTGTACCCCAGTGAGAGTCAGTGTGTGTGGGACTGTACCCCAGTGAGAGTCAGTGTGTGTGGGATCCGTACCCCAGTGAGAGTCTGTGTGTGGGAGTGTACCCCAGTGAGAGTCAGTGTGTGTGGGAGCTGTACCCCAGTGAGAGTCAGTGTGTGTGGGAGCTGTACCCCAGTGAGAGTCAGTGTGTGGGAGCCATACCCCAGTGAGAGTCAGTGTGTGTGGGAGTGTACCCCAGTGAGAGTCAGTGTGTGTGGGACTGTACCCCAGTGAGAGTCAGTGTGTGTGGGATCCGTACCCCAGTGAGAGTCAGTGTGTGTGGGATCCGTACCCCAGTGAGAGTCAGTGTGTGTGGGAGTGCACCCCAGTGAGAGTCAGTGTGTGTGGGACTGTACCCCAGTGAGAGTCAGTGTGTGTGGGAGCTGTACCCCAGTGAGGGTCAGTGTGTGTGGGAGCTGTACCCCAGTGAGGGTCAGTGTGTGTGGGAGCTGTACCCCAGTGAGAGTCAGTGTGTGTGGGAGCCGTACCCCAGTGAGAGTCAGTGTGTGTGGGAGTGTACCCCAGTGAGAGTCAGTGTGTGTGGGAGCCATACCCCAGTGAGAGTCAGTGTGTGCGGGACTGTACCCCAGTGAGAGTCAGTGTGTGTGGGAGTGTACCCCAGTGAGAGTCAGTGTGTGTGGGAGCCGTACCCCAGTGAGAGTCAGTGTGTGTGGGAGCTGTACCCCAGTGAGAGTCAGTGTGTGCGGGACTGTACCCCAGTGAGAGTCAGTGTGTGTGGGAGTGTACCCCAGTGAGAGTCAGTGTGTGTGGGAGCCGTACCCCAGTGAGAGTCAGTGTGTGTGGGAGCTGTACCCCAGTGAGAGTCAGTGTGTGTGGGAGCTGTACCCCAGTGAGAGTCAGTGTGTGTGGGACTGTACCCCAGTGAGAGTCAGTGTGTGCGGGACTGTACCCCAGTGAGAGTCAGTGTGTGCGGGAGCCGTACCCCAGTGAGAGTAAGTATGTGTCGGACTGTACCCCAGTGAGAGTCAGTGTGTGTGGGAGCCGTACTGCAGTGAGCGTCAGTGTATGTGGGGGCCGTACCCCAGTGAGAGTCAGTGTGTGTGGGAGTGTACCCCAGTGAGAGTCAGTGCGTGTGGGACTGTACCCCAGTGAGAGTCAGTGTGTGTGTGGGGGCCGTACCCCAGTGAGAGTCAGTGTGTGTGGGGGCCGTACCCCAGTGAGAGTCAGTGTGTGTGGGGGCCGTACCCCAGTGAGAGTCAGTGTGTGTGGGAGCCGTACCCCAGTGAGAGTCAGTGTGTGTCTGGGACCCATTAGTATATAAATTTCAAAACATTCACACATTGAGCACTCTGGAGCAGTTCAAATACTTCAAATATAAACCTCCTGACCACGAAGCACTCACTCACTCACCGATCCAGAGACAATTAGATTTGATTGAGGGTTGAAGTTACAGCAGAAAACATAGTTGCTGTGACCTTTCAGCGTCTTCAAACATTTGCCCTGGAATTATTGAAGCCAGAGGTCAGTACAATGCAGATAGAGAAAGGCCTACATTAATTCGGCACCTTTCACACTCTCATGATACCCGGAAATGTTTCAGCAGCTAGATTACAGGTTTCGAAGTGCTGTCAGTATTAGAATGCAGAAAATCTGGCAGCTAACAAATGAACAGTAATACCTCACAAACAACAATGCCTACCAACAATCAAATAATTGGGTTCAGTTACCGGATTTGATTTGATTTACTTATTGTCACGTGTACCCAAGTGTAGTGAAAAGCTTGGTTTACGAGCAGTACAGGCAGATCATAGTAAGCAAGGACTTGCCGACTGTAGGATGAAAAATAACTTAAAAAGAGGCATACAAGTTACATCGCATAGGGCGTGCAATTGGCAAGATCAACATTAGCAAGATCAGCATTATTTCAAGTTACAGTCATAGAGTCTTACAGCATGGAAACAGGCCCTTCGGCCCAAACTGGTCTATGCTGCTCACTCAGATAGTTCCAAATCCCTCTGAACCCTTCCCATCCATAAACCTATCAAAATGTTTTTTAAATGTTGCTATTGTACCTGCCTCAACCACTTCCTCTCGCAACCCATTCCATACATGCACCTCATATTGCCCCTCAGATCTTTCCTCTCTCACCTTAAACCTAAGCCCTCTTGTTTTCAATTCCCTATCCCTGGGAAAAAGACTGTATGCATTCAGCCTGTCTATGCCCCCCATGATTTTATACACCTCAACGAGGTCGCCCCTCATTCTCCTATGTTCCAAGGAATAAAGTCCAATCCTGGCCAACCTCCCCCTATAACTCAGGCCTACCTAGACCAGGCAACATCCTCGTAAATCATCTTTGCACTCTTTCCACTTGAATTGTGTCTTTCCTATAACAGGTGACCAAAACTGTACACAATACTCCAAGTGCAGCCTCACCAATGGGTTATACAACAGTAACAGAACGTCCCAATTCCTATACTCAATGCCTCGACCGATGAAGGCCAGCATGCTAAAAGCCTTCTCCACCGCCTTGTACATTTACATCCAGATCAAAAGGTCCCAGCACTGACCCCTGTGGCACACCACTATTCATAGGGGCCTCCAGTCAGGGAAACAACCTTCAACCATCTCTCTCTGCTTCTGATTATCGAGTCAATTTTGAATCCAATTGGTTAACTCTCCCTGGATCCCATGCGACCTAACCGTCATGGCTAGCTTGCAATGTGGGACTGTGTCAAAGGCCTTCCTGAAGTCTGCACAGGCAACATTCACTGCCCTACCTTCATCCATCCTCTTGGTTACCTCTTTGAAAAACTAAAAGATTTGTCAGACATGCCTTGCCATGCACAAATCCATGCTGACTATCCCTAATTCGACCTTGACTATCCAAATGTTGGTTGATCCTGTCCCTCAGTACCCTCTCCAACAACTTACCTACCAATGAGGTCAGGCTCACTGGCCTGTAGTGTCCTGGCTTGTCTTTGCTACCTTTTTTAAACAATGGAACAACATTAGCCACCCTCCAGTCTTTGGGAACTTCAGCAGTGGCTAAAGATGAAGCAAAAATCTCTGCAAGACTTCTGCAATTTCTTCCCTTGCCTTCCACAAAGTCTGAGGATGGACTTGATCAGGCCCAGGGGATTTATCAACCTTAATATGCTTCTAAGGCTGCCAGTAATATGTATGCAGTCCAAAACCAGTCACTTGTTGCCTCATTTCCTGAGCATCCACAATTCTGTGCTCAGTAAACATGGAGAAATATTAAACATCTTCCTCTCCTGTAGCTCTACACATGAATGACTGTACTGATTTTTAAGGGGACCTATTCCCTCCCTCACCACCCTTTTACTCTTAATGTAGCTGTAGAACCTCAGAGTCAGAGACGTACAGCACGGAAAAAGACCCTTTGGTCCAACTTGCCTACGCCAACCATATATCCTAACCTAATTCAGACCCATTTGCCAGCACTTGGCCCATTTCCCTGTAAACTCTTCCTACTCATATACGCGTTAAATGCTTTTAAATGCTGTAATTGTAACAGCCTCTACCATGTCCTCTGGCAGCTCATTCCATACACCACCTACGTGTGAAAAAGTTGCCCCTGACATCTCTTTTATATCTTTCCCCTCTCACCCTAAACCTATGCCCTCTAGTTCTGGACTCCCTCCACCCCAGGGAAGAGACCTGGTCTATTTATCCTATCCATGCCCCTCATGATTTTACAAACCTCACTTGGGTCACCCCTCAGCCTCTGATACTCCAGAGAAAGCAGCCTCTCCAGACACTCCAACCCTGGTAACATTCTTGTAAATTCTTTTGAAACCCTTTCAAATTTCACAACATCCTTCCGATAGGAGGGAGATGAGAATTGCTCTCAATATCCCAACAGTGACCTAACCAATGTCCGGTACAGCTGCAACATAACCTCCCAACTCCTATACCCGATGCTCTGACCAATAAAGGAATGCATACCAAAAGCCTTCTTCACTATCCTATCTACCTGCGGCTCCACTTTCAAGCAACTATGAACTCGCACTCGAAAGTCTCTGTTCAGCAACACTCCCCAGGACTTTACCATTAAGTGTGTAAGTCCTGCTAAGATTTGCTTTCCCAAAATGCAGCACTCGCGTTTATCTAAAGTAAACTCCATCTGCCATTTTCAGCCCATTGGCCTGTTTGATCAAAATCCTGTTGTAATCGGAGGTAACCTTCTTTACTGTCCACCACACTTCCTATTTTGGTGTCATCTGCAAACTTACTAACTATACTTCCTATGTTCAAATCCAAACCATTTATGTAAATTACAAAAAGTAGTGAACCTAGCACCCATTCCTTGTGGTACACCATTGGTCACAGGCCTCCAGTCTGAAAGGCAACCCTCCCCCACCACCCTCTGTCTTTATCTTTGAGCCAGTTCTACATCCAAATAGATAGTTCTCCTTGTATTCCATGGGATCTAACCTTGCTAATCAGTCTATCATGAGGAACATTCTCAAACACCTTACTGAAGTCCATATAGATCTCATCCACTGTTTTGCCCTCGTCAATTCTCTTCATTACTTCTTCAAAAACCTCAATCAAGTTAGGGAAACATGATTTCCCATGCACAAAGCCAAGTTGACTATCCCTATTTAGTCCTTGCTTTTCCAAATACAGTAGCGCCTCGACATACGAACTTAATCCGTTCCGGGACCCAGTTCGCGAATCGAAAAGTTCGCGAACTGAATCAATTTTCCCATTGTTCGGATATTTCCGGAGTCTTTTCTCTTTTTGTGTCTCTTGGAGGTTGGTGATGCCACAAGAAAACGATCCAGAAAAATTTGTTTTTTTCTTTGTTGCAGAATTTTCCGAAAATGAGACATCACATTGTCATTTAAAATGTTCACTGCTCTGTTGGTCACAGTTTTGTTACGGTGATGCCTCTCAACAAAAGCCCGCACTTCACTCCATTTGCTACAAATCTCTTTAATTTGAACACTTGTTACATCTTCCCTCTCTTCTTCCTCCTCCCCAGAATGCTCCTGCTGCATAACCTTCACCAGCTCCTGTTGCAATTCAACAAGATCTTCTGTGCTGAGTTCTTGTCTGTAGTCCTCCACCAGCTCTGCCATATCATCCTCATCGACCTCCAAGCCCATATTTTGGCCCAGGGTCACAATCTCGTTCACTACGTTTACTGATGTCTGCTCCTCAAAACCTTCAAAGTCTCTCTCATGTCCACAGTCTGGCCAAAGTTTCCTCCAGGCCGACTGCAACGTACAGAAAGAGACCTCGTTCCATGCCTTATCAATAAGGCTTATGCAGTGGAGGACATTGAAGTGGTCCTTCCAGTACTGACCAAGGGTCAAATCTGTGTCGTTGGTGACTTGGAAACACCTGGCGAACAGAGCCTTCGTATATAATTTTTAGAAATTTGCAATGACATTCTGGTCCATGGGTTGGGATGAGAGGAGTGGTGTTGGGAGGAAGGAACTTTACTTTTATGAAGTCGTATTCAATGTCCAAGTCTTCTTCCAAATTTGGAGACGGGCAGGAGCATTGTCCATTACTAGAAGACACTTAAGTGGCAAATTATTTGTTTCAAGATATTCCTTGACAGCTGGTGCAAAAACTTTCATCAACCATTCCATAAAAATCATTTGCATGACCCAAGCCTTGCTATTCGCCCTCCACATTATCGGGAGTTTAGCCTTCAACACATTATTGCGTTTAAAAACGCGAGGATTTTTAGTGGCAAACTAATAGAGGCTTAATCTTGCAATCCCCACTTGCATTCGCGCACAATAAAAGCGTTAACCTGTCCTTCATTGGTTTGTGGCCCGGTAGTGCCTTCTCCTCTTGGGTTATGTAGGTCCTTTTGGGCATTTTTTTCCAGAAAAGTCCAGTTTCATCACAGTTAAAAACTTGATGTGAGACATAACCTTCATCTTCGACAAACTTATTGAATTCCTTCACAAAGTCCTCCGCTGCCTTTTTGTCCGAACTAGCCGCTTCTCCATGCCTTATTACACTATGGATTTCAGCTCGTCGACGAAATTTGTCAAACCAGCCTCTGCTGGCTTTAAATTCTTCAACGCTAGCAGTACTTGTACTCGGCGGTGTCGCCAACAAATCACGGTTTATGTGAAGAGCTTTCTCGCAGATTATAGTCTCGTTAACACTATCTCCAGCAAGCTCTTTTTGATTTATCCAACTAATAATAATTTTTCAACCTTGTCTAACAATTTAGGCCTTTGCTTCGTTAAAATAGTCACTCCTTTAGCCACATCAGCTGCCTTTAGTGCCTCTTTGTTCTTTAGGATAGTACAGATAATTGATTTCACCATGTCGTACTGCATAGTGAGATCTGATACACGAGCACCATTCTTGTGTTTAGCTATTATTTCCTCCTTCGTTTCTACAGTAATACGTTTAGGCTTCTTAACACCACCATCACTACCACTTTTCACTTTCTTAGCAGCCATAATGAGGGCTAATTTAATGCAAAAAAACAAAAAAAAAGTGTAAGAATGTTTGGACGTTGGATGTTCACAGCGCACGCGCCGAAGAACAATTGAATGAGACCACGTGGGGCCAGAGAGCTTTTGCATTCAAAGCACGTGTAGAAAAGCAGAACAATGACAATGAAACCACGGGCCTTTTGCGTTCGTACCTTGAATTTCGTACGTACTCTGAAGCAAAATTTTACTTACAAGCCTGTTCGTAAACCGATTTGTTTGTGAACGGGGTCGTTCGTATGTCGAGTCGCTACTGCACATGTAAATCCTGTCCCTCAGGATTACCTCCAACAACTTGCCCACCACCGATATCAGGCTCACCGGTCTGTAGTCCCCTGGTTTTTGCTTACCAACTTTCTAAAACAGTGACACCACGTTAGCCAGCCTCAGTCTTCCAGCACCTCACTTGTGACTATCGATGATACAAATATCTCAGCGAGGGGTCCAGCAAACACTCCCCTAGCTTCCTACAAAGTTCGAGGCTACACCTGATCAGGTCTTGGGGATTTATCCACCTTTATGTGCTTTAGGATATCCAGCACCCCTCCTCTGTGATATGGACATTTTTCAAGATGTCACCATCTATTTCCCACATTCTCTATCTTCCATGTCCTTCTCCACAATAAACATTGATGCAAAATATTCAGTTAGTATCTCCGCCATCTCCTGCTGCTCCACACAAAGGCTGCCTTGCTGATCTCGGAGGGGTCCTATTCTCTCCCTAGTTACCCTTTTGTTCTTAAAGTATTTACAGGATTCCTTTGGATTCCCCTTAACTCTATTTGCCAAAGCTCTCTCATGTCTCCTTTCTGCCCTTCTGAATTCCCTCTTCAGTATACTTCTACTGCCTTTATACTGTAAGGATTCACTCGTTCTCGGCTGTCTGTACCTGACATGTGCTTCCTTCTTTTTCTTAACCAAAACCTCAATTTCTTTAGTCATCCAGCATTCTCTACATCTACCATCCTTGCCCTTCACCCTAACAGGAATATCCTGTCTCTGGACTTTCGTTATTTCATTTTTGAAGGCATCACATTTTCCAGCCCTTCCTTGACCTGCAAACATCCACCCTAATTCACTTTTCAAAGTTCTTGCCTAATACCATCAAAATTAGCCATCCTCCAAGATAGAACTTCAACTTTTAGATCCAGTCTATCCTCTTCCATCACCACTTTAAAACTAATAGAATTATGATTGCTGGTCCCAAAGTGCTCCCCCAATGACATCTCAGTCACTTCAGCCCTGCCTCATTTCCCAAAAATAGGTCAAGTTTTGTACTCTCTCTAGTCGGTATATCCACATACTGAATCAGAAAATTTTCTTGTGCACACTTCATAAATTACCCTCCATCGTTAACACTATGGCAATCCTAGTCTACTCCTGGCAATTAAAATCCCCAAACATAACCACCCTATTATTCTTATAGATAACTAAGATCTCCTTCCAAATTTGTTTCTCAATTTCCCGCTGACTATTGGGGGTGTCTATAATACAACCCCAGTAAGGTCATCACCCTTTATTTCTCAGTTCCACACAATTAACTACCCTGGGTGTATTCCCAGGAATATCCTCCCCAAGTATAGCCGTAATGCTATCTCTTATCAAAAAATGTCATTCCCCCTACTCTCTTTTCTGCAGCATTTGTATCCTGGAACATGAAGCTACCAGTCCTGTCCATCCCTGAGCCATGTTTCTGTAATTGCAATGAGAGCATTATTGGGGTGTGATGGGTCTTTGAAAGATGTTGGCAACCTTTCAGCGGCAACAAGCCACGTAAATGCAGTCCACAGATGGGAGGGTGGCTTCCACGATATCTGGGCTGTGCAAACAACATTGTTGAGTTTCTTACGGTTCTGGACAGAGCAGTTGCCGTACCAGGCCATTATGCACCCAGACAGAATGCTTGCAATGGTTCGTTTGTAAAAATTGGGGAGGGTCCTTATGGACATGCCAAATTTCCTGAGCCACCTGAGGAAAAGGTTTTGTTGTGCTTTCTTGACCGTTGCATCTATGTGGGAAGCCCAGGACAGCTTGTCAGTTATTCTCATTCCCAGGAACTTGATGCTCTCCATCCTCTCAACCTCAGCTCCATTGTTGTCGAAGGAACATGCACTCCTCCTTTCTTTCTGCTAGGAACGATCAGTTCTTTAGTGCTGCCGATGTTAAGAGGTCTTCTCATTGCACCGCATTATCAAATCCTCTATCTCCTTTCTGTTTTCGGATTTGTTGTTGTTTGATATCCGTCCCACCATGTCGTCAGCAAACATTTATGTCGCATTTGTTTGGAACTTGACTACACAGCCGTGGGTGTGCAGGGAGTACAGCAGGGGGCTAAGGATGCATCTTGCTGGTGAATAAACATCGGTTAGGACATTGAGAAACCCTTCCATTCTCCTCCTCAAGAATGGTGATGTGACAACCTTTACACCTGTGATGATACAAACAGCCTCTGGTGCAGTGCCCCCTCAGTGGTGAGCCTTCTCTGCAGTCAACCCAGGTCAAAGAGCAAACCGAGATTTCAAACTAAATCTCCTCTCCGTATCACAAGACCAAAACCAACTGGCTCACTTACCGAATTCACGTCCCAAATTTTGAGGGTTTTATCATCTGAAGCAGACACCAGCAGGTTTGAATCTGTGGACCAGGCAACGTCTGAGATTCCCTGTTTCAAACCAGATTACAAACAGTGAGAACATCCCTGTACCTTACTTGTGAGAGTAACTGGATTCCATACTGGAAAAGGGAAAGTCATTGATAGAACCTTCCAACATTCACATTCCCACATCTAGGCCAGTGCACTTCACATCCACTGACATTGGTCTGCAGCACAGGACAACACCGAGCCAACAAACTATGCTAGGAAAATGAAAACATTAATATAATTGTCAAGTGGCAGAGGGACTGGACTAATGTGCCTGGGGATAGGAGACCACAGTGAAACAGGTAAGAGAAACAAGGGACACCAGCAATATCCTCTGAGGGACCAGTGACTGCAAACTGAACTGGACTGGCCACAGAAATACAATGGCCACAACAGCAGGTCAAAGACTGGAAATTCTGCCAGGAATATATTTTGCATTAGAAATCTTCTGATTTCATCAATGGTCAAGGAAAGAGGGGTGTGATTGAGAGACAGGGCAAGAGGCTCGGTGTTTACAATTGCCCAACAGGTTTGAGGTTCTCTCAGCTTGTTTGGATGAAGGGGAGAATATAGGGAGGTTGGACTAACTTTATCATGGCACTCTGGCACAGGAAGCTATTCACGTAGAAGGAGAAAAAGGTAATCAGTGATAGTCAGGGATACTTTACTCCACTTGCTGCTTCACAGAACAAGCCCAAAAAACTATGTTATACCAGGGTTCAGGACATCAGCTCAGAGCTGGATAGCAGTTCAGAGAGAGGGGAAGAATCCAGTTATTGTGATCTATGTAGATATCAAATGACATCTGGAGGAGCAGGAAAATCTTCCACTTAAACATTACAGTTAGGCACCAAAGGTAATGAACCAGGCCAAATGTTTGACTTACTTGTAGGTGAGCACTTTGGAGAGAGTGACCATAATTCAGTTACGTTTATTTTAGCGATGGAAAGGGATAGGTACATGCCACAGGTCAAGAGTTATCGATGGGGCAAGGGCAATTATAATGCGATTAGGCGAAAATTAGGATGCATAGAATAGGGTAGCAAAATACAGGGGATGCAGACAATGGAAATGTGGAGCTGGTTTAAGGAACAGATATTGCGTGTCCTTGATAGGTATGTCCCTGTCAGGCAGAGAGGAAGTGATAAGGTAAGGGAACCGTGGTTTACTACAGAAATTGCATCTCTTGTTGAGCAGAAGGAGAGGCTTATGTGTTGATGAGGCAAGATGGTTCTGCTGAGGCGATGGAGAGTTACAGATCAGATCGGAAGGATTTAAAGAGAGTTAAGAAGAGCAAAGAGAGGACATGAGCAGTTTTTAGCAAATAGAATAAAGGAGAACCCTAAAGTTTTCTATAGGTATGTGAGGAATAAAAGGATGACTAGGGTAGGAATAGGGCCAATCAAAGACAGAAGTGGGAAGTTGAGTGTGGACCCTGTGGAGATCGGAGAGGTGCTAAATGAACATTTCTCATCGGTTTCACTCAGGAAAAGGAGAATATTGTAGAGGAGAAGAATGAGGTATGAGATATTAGACTAGAAAGGATTTAGTTATGAACAGGTGTTATCGATTCTAGAAGGAGTGAAAGTAGACAAGTCCCCTGGGCTGGATGGGATTTATCCGAGGATTCTCTGGGAAGTTAGGGAGGAGATAGCAGAGCCTTTGGCTTTGATATTGGAGTCATCATTGTCTACAGGTTTAGTACCAGAGGACTAGAACATAGAAGAATACAGCGCAGTACAGGCCCTTTGGCCCTCGATATTGCGCCGATCCAAGCCCACCTAACCTATACTAACCCACTATCCTCCATATACCTATCCAATGCCCACTTAAATGCCCATAAAGAGGGAGAGTCCACCACTGCTACTGGCAGGGCATTCCATGAACTTACGACTCGCTGAGTGAAGAACCTACCCCTAACTTCAGTCCTATATCTACCCCCCCTTAATTTAAAGCTATGCCCCCTTGTAATACCCGACTCCATACGCGGGAAAAGGTTCACACTGTCAACCCTATCTAACCCCCTAATCATCTTGTACACCTCAATCAAGTCACCCCTAAACCTTCTTTTCTCTAATGAAAACAGCCCCAAGTGTCTCAGTCTTTCCTCATACGATCTTCCTTCCATACCAGGCAACATCCTGGTAAACCTCCTCTGCACCCGTTCCAGTGCCTCCACATCCTTCCTATAGTATGGCGACCAAAACTGCACACAATATTCCAGATGCGGCCGCACCAGAGTCTTATACAACTGCATCATGACCTCAGGACTCCGGAACTCAATTCCTCTACCAATAAAAGCCAGTACGCCATATGCCTTCCTCACCGCACTATTTACCTGGGTGGCAACTTTCAGAGATCTGTGTACATGGACACCAAGATCCCTCTGCTCATCCACACTACCAAGTATCCGACCATTAGCCCCGTACCCCATCTTTTTGTTATTCTTCCCAAAGTGAATCACCTCACACTTAGCTACATTGAATTCCATTTGCCACCTTTCTGCCCAGCTCTGCAGCTTGTCTATATCCTGCTGTAACCTGTCACATCCTTCCTCACTGTCAACAACTCCTCCGACTTTCGTATCATCCGCAAACTTGCTCACCCAACCTTCTAACCCCTCTTCCAGGTCATTTATAAAAATGACAAACAGCAATGGTCCCAAAACAGATCCTTGCGGAACACCGCTAGTGACGGCACTCCATGAAGAAACTTTGCCATCAACTACTACCCTCTGTCTTCTTCCATCCAGCCAATTCCTAATCCAAACCTCCAACTCACCCTCAATGCCATATCTCCATATTTTCTGCAGTAGCCTACCATGGGGAACATTATCAAACGCCTTACTAAAATCCATGTATACCACATCTACCGCTTTCCCCTCATCAACCTCCTTCGTCACCTTTTCAAAGAATTCAATAAGGTTTGTGAGGCACGACCTGCCCTTCACAAAACCTGGAGGATTGCAAATGTTATGCCCTTGTTCAAGAAGAGCAGTAGAGATGACTCAGGTAATTATAGACCAGTGAGCCTTACTTCTGCTGTAGGAAAGGATTATAAGAGATAAGATTTATAATCATCGAGCAAGAAACAATTTGATTTCAAATAGTCAACGTGGTTTCGTCAAGGGCAGGTCATGTCTCACACACCTCACTGAGTATTTTGAGAAGGTGACCAAGCATGTAGGTGAGGGTAGGGCAGTTGACATGGTATACATGGACTTCAGTAAAGCCTTTGATAAGGTTCCACATGCTAGGCTGTTGGAGAAAATGCAGAGGCATGGGATTGAGGGCGATTTAGCAGTGTGGATTAGAAACTGGCTTTCTGAAAGAAGGCAGCGACTGGTGGTTGATGGAAAATATTCAGCCTGGTGTCTGGTTACTAGTGGTGTGCCACAAGGATCTGTTTTGGGACCACTGCTGTTTGTCATTTTTATAAATGACTTAGACACGGCATAGATGGATGGATTAGTAAATTTGCAGACGACACTAAAGTCTGAGGAGTAGTGGACAGTTTGGAAGAATATTACAGGTTGCAGGGGGACTTGGATAAACTGCAGAATTGGGCTGAGAGGTGGCAAATGGAGTTCAATGCAGCTAAATGTGAGGTGATGCACTTTGGGAAGAATAACAGGAAGGCAGAGTACTGGATCAACGGAAAGATTCTTGGTAGTGTGGATGTGCAGAGGGATCTTGGGAGTCCACGTACGTAGATCCCTGAAAGTTGCCACCCAGGTTGATAGTGCTGTTAAGAAGGCGTACAGTGTGTTAGGTTTCATTGGTAGAGGGGTTGAGTTCCAGAGCCGCAATATCATGCTGCAAATATACAAAACGCTGGTGCGGCCACACTTGGAATATTGTGTACAGTTCTGGTCACCATATTTTGGTAAGGATGTGGCAGCATTGGAAAAGATGCAGAGGAGATTTACAAGGATGTTGCCTGATCTGGAGGGATGGTCTTATGAGGAAAG
Source organism: Chiloscyllium plagiosum (assembly GCF_037043375.1). Taxonomy (NCBI): domain Eukaryota; kingdom Metazoa; phylum Chordata; class Chondrichthyes; order Orectolobiformes; family Hemiscylliidae; genus Chiloscyllium; species Chiloscyllium plagiosum. The sequence goes on along the minus strand of NW_028270159.1, from coordinate 2,892,252 downwards.
GCTGAGACACTTGGGTCTGTTCTCATTGGAGAGAAAGAGGCTAAGAGGGGATTTGATAGAGACATACAAGATGATCAGAGGATTAGATGGGGTAGACAGTGAGAGTCTTTTTCCGAGGATGATGACGTCAGCTTGTACAAGGGGATGTAGCTACAAATTGAGGGGTGATTGATTTAAGACAGATGTTAGAGGCAGGTTCTTTACGCAGCAAGTGGTAAGGGCGTGGAATGCCCTACCTGCTAATGTAGTCAACTCAGCCACATTAGGGAGAGTTAAACAATCCTTGGATAAGCACATGGATGATTTTGGGATATTACAGGGGACCAGCTGAGAATAGTCCACAAGTCGGCGCAACATCGAGGGCTGAAGGACCTGTTCTGCGCTGTATTGTTCTATGTCTTAAAGGAAACAGAACCAATCCTTAAGAATTTGTACCATTCCAGAATTATGATTTAGATTTAGCATCATGATGGAAAGAGACAAAGAACAGGAGAATCTATTCTAAATTAGGGGAAAGCAGACTTATCAAAACTGAGAGATGATCTGGCAGAAATGAATTTGGCAAAATATATCCTATGACAATCCTAACAGATAATACTTTAAAAAGCTTTGAAGTTTCAGCAAGCACAAGTTGAAATAAAGAAGAAAATTATGAACCTAAATACAGGAAACATAAAACAAATATTGGCTGGCAAAATTAAGGAAAACAAAGATATTTATTAGTACTGTAAGAACAGGAGAACAACAAAAGCAAGTCTAGGATGTACATGGTAATTTGAAGGTGGATGCAGAAGATGTAGGCAGGTTCTTTCTTTTGTGAAGACAGAGACAAAATTAAGAGGTGATGCAGACATTCTAATTCAAGAGAAGTAAAAAATATTCACTAAAAGCAGAATGAGAAGGGAAATATATGATTAACTGACCTACAAGTGGTATCCTAGACTGTTAAAGGATGCCAGGGAGGAAAAAGCAGATCCCCAGAGCACAAGTTTCCAATCTTCAGTAGATACTGGTGAGGTACCAGAGGATTGGACTTCTGCAAACATTGCACCATTGCTTAAAAAGGTGAAAGGGATAGGCCAAATAATTATAGGCTCGTCAGTCTGACTGCGGCAGTGGGCAAATTGCTAGAATCTATCCCGAGAGATAAGATTAATTCATGACTTTCTATGTAATAGGTAATGAGGGATAGTCAGCATGGATTTGTTAAGGGAAGGTCAGCTCTTGTTGATAATGTTTTGTGGAAGTACCCAGGAGGACTGATGAAGGGAGCGCACTGGATGTTATCCACATGGATTTTAGTAAGACATTTTATGAGCTCCCACATGGTAGACTGGTCAGAAAAATTATAGCCCTTGGACAATGATCAATTATATTCTTCCAAAAGTTTTCCACAGGACTCAGGATTGGATTCATTGCAGCTTGTGGTCTAAGTATTTTTATTTATTCACTCATGGAATGCGAACATCACTGGCTGGACCAGCATTTATTGGCCATCGGTCACTCCCCATGAGAAGGTCGTCAGCTGCCTTCTTGAACAACTGCAGTCCATTTGGTGTAGGTACTCTCACAATGATGTTAAATGCATTGGGCAAAGTATTGAATATCAGAGGTGGGATACAATGTCAGAAAACATACAAGACACTGGCTAGGCTAGTGCTGGACCTTTATGTACGTGTATGCCGTTCTAGTCACCACGTTACAGCAAATACAATTTCTTTAGAGAGTGTTCAAAGGAGATTTAAAAGAATTATGCCAGGACTTGAGAACTGCAGGCATGAGGAAAGACTGGATAGGCCTATGTGGTCTTCCTTAGAAGGGAAGAACTGAGGTGACTTAAGAGTCAGAGTCATACAACATGGAAACATCCCTCAGTCTAACCTAATCATGCTGAATTGGTTTTCTAAACTGAACGTTTGCCTGCGATTGGTCCATATCGCTTTAAACCTTTGTAAAATGTACCTGTCCAAACAGCTTTTAAATATTGTAATTGTACCCGCCTCCACCACTTTCGAACTCCCCGGTGCCCTTCTTCTTCAAGGCTTGAGCATGGACTGCTTTAGTATCTGACGAGTTGCGAATGGTGCTGAACATTGCACAATTAAACATCCATACTTCTGATCTTACAATGGAGTGAAGTTCATTGATGGAGCAGCTGAAGATGGTTGGGTGTCAGACGCTACCCTGAGGAACTCCTGCAGAGACGTCTTTAATTAAAGCATTAAAACTAATGATGAGGTTTTACAGAATAGATAGGGGAACACTTTCCATCAATCAGGAAAAGACTCAGATTTATGGTAAACTGGCACAAACGAAAAGGGAGGGGAGATGAACTTTGAGTCAGTTGGTGTTACATGGATTGTGCTGTCTGAAAGGGTGTTTGGAACTATTTAATAAAAACGAATTCTAAATCAAACCAAAGGATTATGGAAACAGCGGGGGGGGGGGGGGGGGACTAACTTAACAGCACTGACTAACAACTAGCACAGGTGCAATTGTCCAAATGTACCTCTGCCTGCGCTGTCTAATCCTACTTTATATTCTGTCTTGCACAACATTCTGGTCAGCACTGCAGGAAGAACACGCCCCAGGAGTGCTGTGGGATCTTGCATATCCACCACTCCCCAGGAGTGCTGTGGGATCTTGCATATCCACCACTCCCCAGGAGTGCTGTGGGATCTTGCATATCCACCACTCCCCAGGAGTGCTGTGGGATCTTGCATATCCACACTCCCCAGGAGTGCTGTGGGATCTTGCATATCCACCACTCCCCAGGAGTGCTGTGGGATCTTGCATATCCACCACTCCCCAGGAGTGCTGTGGGATCTTGCATATCCACCACTCCCCAGGAGTGCTGTGGGATCTTGCATATCCACCAAACAGGACAGAGTATCAGTTTAACAGCCAGATAACAGGATGGGGGCGGGAACTGCAGATGCTGGAGATTATTGTGGTGCTGGAAAAGCACAGCAGGTCAGGCAGCAGCTGAGGAGCAGGAAAATCGACAGCACCATTCTAGCACCACTCTAATCCAGATAACAGGGCTCACCCTCAGCTACAATCCAGTATGAAATCAAATATTGAGTTTAAATCAACAGAAGGAACCGAGCTGGAGACAAGGGTGAATCAGCTCAGCTAAGTTCAGGCCAACAACACCTTTCGCAAGAGAGCAGGTTCAGGTAAGACATTGCTTTGGCCTTTTTAAACGAGTTCTCAATAATAGCCACTGAGTGTGGGTCACAGGAAGCAGAAAATGACAGCAGTTGTACTTTCCACACTCACCAGTTTGTGTCCTAATATGGTCTTCTCAAACTTGCCATCATAAGCACCCCAGATTTTAATCAATTTGTCAGCAGCTGTGGAGCAAGACAAAAAAACCTTCAGCTTTGAGATAGAGCAACCTTCATTTACATCGGGCCAGAGAGCTGCCCTGCTTAGTGAATCCACTGCTGTATGAAAGCCATGAGCTGTGGTCATCAATCTCATCCAGTACTTTCTTCTGCCATCCAAACCAGAACCACCCCTATGGCCCATCCCTGTAATCCTGCATTTCCCATGGCCAAACCACCTTGCCTGCACATCAATGGATTGTTGGGGGAAACCTGAACACCCAGATGAAACCCACTCAGACACAGGGAGAACGTCTGTATGGGTTTGCACAGTCGTCAGAGACTAGAATCAAACGCGGGTCTCCGGCATTGTAGGCTGTAATGCTAACTACTGAACCAGCGTCACCCTAAAAGTCAACAAACCAGGCAATTGGTGTGTTACAACAAAGACTGGGGTAAGGGGTGAGAAAGGAGAAAGTGCGCAAGACAGGAAGGGCAGGTGATGAGGGGAATAATTTCACTTACCACACTATGCATTAGGGATTCAGTCACATTGTCGCTAGCATCTCGCCACAATGAGCATGGTATTTAGCTACTGTCTGCTGGGATGGATTCCTGATGATCAAAACTGACACTACATACTCTCTCACGATATAAATGAGTAATGTGACAGATCTACTTACAGGAACTTGCCAGCCATTCTCCATTTGGACTGAACTTCACTGATGACACAGCCTTGGTATGTCCAGCCAGTGTGAATTTCAAGGTATAATTTGGTTTCACTGCAGAAGGCTGTTATTTAAACAAAAAAAGAGATTGTTATATGATGCTTGATTGACATTACTCCCATCACTGATGCTCAGTAGCAGGAGTGAGTACCACCTACAAGGTCCACTGCAGAAATTCATTAAGGATCCTTAGCCAGCTCCTTCCAAACCCACGACCACTTCCACTTAGAAGGAAAAGGGCAGCAGATACGAGGAAATGCCACCACACCTGCAAATTTCCCTCCAAGTCACTTATCATCCTGACTTGGAAATATTATCATGCTCCTTCAGTGTTGCTGGGTCAAAATCCTGGAATTCCCTCCCTATCTCCATTACACACCCGCCCACAGCACAGAGACTACACCAGTTGAAGGCAACAACTCACCATCACCTTCTCAAGCAGTAATTAGAAACAGGCAATGAATACTGACTCAGCCAGCAATGCCTAGATTACAGGACCAAATAAGTACAATTAAATAAGCTTAGCAATTCAACTTTCCACTTGATGCCAGAAACCATCAGCAATGGAAATGGCAATTTTGGTGACTGACAGATGGCCCAATAGAAATCGTAGGCTGATTCTCTGGAATGGAGTTTGAAACTACATATTTCTAACCGAAATAAAAACAGAAAATGCTGGGAAAAAAACTCAGTAGTTTCAGCAGCTTCTGTTTAGTGTGAGGAAGATACAGTAAATGTTTTAGGTCTGTGACTATAGAACATAGAACAATACAGTGCAGAACAGGCCCTTCAGCCCTCAATGTTGTGCTGACCTGTGAACTATTCTCAGCTCATCCCCCTACACTATCCCATCATCATCCATGTGCTTATCCAAGGATTGTTTAAATCTCCTTAATGTGGCTGAGTTGACTACATTGGCATGCAGGGCATTCCATGTCCTTACCACTTTCTGCGTAAAGAACCTGCCTCTGACATCTGTCTGAAATCTATCACCCCTCAATTTGTAGTTATGCCCCCACGTACAAGCGGACGTCATCATCCTCAGAAAAAGGCTCTCCCTGTCTACCCTACCTAATCCTCTGATCATCTTGTACGTCTCTATCAAATCCCCTCTTAGCCTTCTACTTTCATGGGCGGCACAGTGGCTCAGTGGTTAACACTGCTGCCTCACAGCGCCAGAGACCCGGGTTCAACTCCCGCCTCAGGCGACTCTCTGTGTGGAGTTTGCACATTCTCCCCGTGTCTGCGTGGGTTTCCTCCGGGTGCTCCGGTTTCCTCCCACAGTCACAAAGATGTGCAGGTCAGGTGAATTGGCCATGCTAAATTGCCCGTAGTGTTGGGTGAAGGGGTAAATGTAGGGGAATGGGTCTGGGTGGGTTGCTCTTCAGAGGGCCTGTTTCCACACTAAGTAATTTAACCTAATCAGAACAGACCCAAGTCTCTCAGCATTTCCTCATAAGACCTTCCCTCCAGACCACGCAACATTCTGGTAAATCTCCTCTGCGCCTTTTTCAATGCTTCCATATCCTTCCCGAAATATGGTGACCAAAACTGTACACAGTATTCCAAGTGTGGCCACACCAGCGTTTTACATAGTTGCAGCATGATATTGTGGCTCCGGAACTTAACCCCTCTACCAATGAAACCTAACACACCGTATGCCTTCTTAACTGCACTATCCACCTGGATGGCAACTTTCAGGGATCTATGTACATGGACTCCAAGCTCCCTCTGCACATCCACACTACCAAGAATCTTCCCACTGACCCAGTACTCTGCCTTCCTGTTATTCCCAAAGTGCATCACCTCACATTTAGCTGCACTGAACTCTGTTTGCTACCCCTCAGTCCAGTTCTGCAGTCTATCCAAGTCAAATTGTTGCTCACTCGATGATTATAAATCTTATCTCTTAATCCTTTCCAAAACCTTTCCTACAGCAGAAAAAAGACTCACTGGTCTATAATTACCTGGGTCATCTCTACTGCCCTTCTTGAACAAGGGCATAACATTTGCAATCCCCCAGTCCTCTGGTACTAAACCTGTAGACAATGACGACTCAAATATCAAAGCCAAAGGCTCTGCTATCTCCTCCCTAGCTTCCCAGAGAATCCTCGGATAAATCCCATCCGGCCCAGGGAACTTGTCTACTTCCACTCCTTCTCGAATCGATAACACCTGTTCATAACTAACCTCAATCCTTTCTAGTCCAATATCTCATTAGATTAGATTACCAACAGTGTGGAAACAGGCCCTTCGGCCCAACAAGTCCACACCGACCCTCCGAAGAGTAACCCACACAGACCCATTTCCCTCTGACTAATGCACCTAACACTATGGGCAATTTAGCATAGCCAATTCACCTGACCTGCACATCTTTGGACTGTGGAAGGAAACCGGAGCACCCGGAGGAAACCCACGCAGACACGGGGAGAATGTGCAAACTCCACACAAACAGTCATCCGAGGCTGGAATCAAAGCTGGGACCCTGGTGCTGAGAGGCAGCAGTGCTAACCACTGAGCCACCATGCCACCCTCATACCTCATTCTTCTCCTCGACAATATTCTCCTTTTCCTGAGTAAACACAGATGAGAAATGTTCATTTAGCACCTCTCCGAGCTCTACAGGGTCCACACTCAACTTCCCACTTCTGTCTTTGATCGGCCCTATTCCTACCCGAGTCATCCTTTTATTCCTCACATACCTATAGAAAGCTTTAGGGTTCTCCCTTATTCTATTTGATAAAGACTGCTCATGTCCTCTCTTTGCTCTTCTTAACTCTCTTTAAATCTTTCCTAGCTGATCTGTAACTCTCCATCACCTCAGCTGAACCATCTTGTCTCATCAACACATAAGCCTCTTCCTTCTGCTTAATAAGAGATGCAATTTCTGTAGTAAACCACGGTTCCCTTACCTTATCACTTCCTCTCTGCCTGACAGGGACATACATATCAAGGACACGCAATATCTGTTCCTTAAACCAGCTCCACATTTCCATTGTCTGCATCCCCTGCATTTTGCTACCCTATTCTATGCATCCTAATTCTCGCCTAATCGCATTATAATTGCCTCTGCCCCATTGATAACTCTTGACCTGTGGCATGTACCTATCCCTTTCCATGGCTCAACTAAACGTATCTGAATTATGGTCACTCTCTCCAAAGTGCTCACCTACAACTAAATCAAACACCTGGCCTGGTTCATTACCAAGCATCAGGTCCAGTGTGGCCTCTCGTCTTGTCGGACCTTCTACATACTGTGTCAGGAAACCCTCCTGTACACATTGGACAAATCTGATCCATCCGACATATTAGATTTATAGCATTTCCAGACTTTCACCTGATCCTTTGAATAAACTGAATATGCTGGCCACATAGCTATGGCTAAACAAAATTATGCTTAGCATCTAAAGTGCCCTAGCAAACATCTTTCACAATTCACCTTGTTTTGATTAGAGGAAGAAGGTATCGACTGCGTTTTTGTGCACTCTGACTCAGATTTTTTATCTTCAGTGGCCATTGTTGTTGAGCACACCAGCGTAGCAGAGTCCCGCTGTTTTGACGGTGAGGAAATTTGCTTTGATCGAAAACAACTCCCTTTCCCAGTAACAGCTGGTGTGGCCAGAGTGCCTGTAAAAACCAGAGAAGAGAAAATTGGCAGTCTGGATCATAACTCAAATTCACAAGAGCAATGTGATGGAATATTGCAGACTCACAGAGTTCTATATTGCAATCACACAATGAATTACTGGACAAATTAACTGGGGAAACTGCTTCAAGTTACCAGCATTAAACAAACTAGTCACTAAGGTCTCTGTCTACACAGCTACTACACTCCATCCTACGCACAAACTCACCTTAGAATATTCTAATACACTCTCTTTTCTCAATGTGCTACTCAAGAAATGTGTTAATGAGTTCACTCCGGCTGTCTATCAAAAGCCCACCATCTCTGGTCAACATACATGTTAGGATCTGAATACTTCTTTGTACCAGAGGATTTGTTGTATCAGCATCTTAGAAATAGGGCATGAACAACTTACTTGCAGGACAATGGCTATCCTGATTGTGTAACTGCTCAATACAAAGAGCTCAAACTCACAAAGAAACCAAAGGCAGTCACTTTCAAACTTGAAAAATGTCTCCTCCACCTCAAACTACCCTAGAACATATTCTCAAAATATCTCAAGAATGTGAACATGTTCAAGCATTCTGCTCCTGTATAGTAGAAACAGGACGGAGTCATCAGTCTTAAACAATTTTGTCTTCCACATAATTAAGCGACATTATGTAGTAATTTCCGTGTCAGCGCAATGCTCGGTATACAGACTGTGCATAGCAGGATTGGTTGATCAAATCAAACAGCATGCTCCTTCAGGCACAGGACAGACAGTATTCACCTAGCCCATGCTTATGCAATCCAGAACAAAGCATCTACTGTGAAGTGATCCTGTGATTGCAATAAAATGTTGAACAATCCAGAGTATGCTAAAAGTTAGACTAATGACCAATTTAAGATAATCAGTTGCATTCTTATTTGATTCACTTCTGTTTGATAGAGGCAACAAACACTGACCTGTCTCTCAAAACAGAAGAAATGTGTGCAATCCTTGTATCTTTGTGGGATGGTCCAGGGTACCTATAGTATGTCACAGTATGTCACCTATAGTATGTCAAATGTGTGCAATCCTTGTATCTTTGTGGGATGGTCCAGGGTACCTATAGTATGTCACAGTATGTCACCTATAGTATGTCAAATGTGTGCAATCCTTGTATCTTTGTGGGATGGTCCAGGGTACCTATAGTATGTCACAGTATGTCACCTATAGTATGTCAAATGTGTGCAATCCTTGTATCTTTGTGGGATGGTCCAGGGTACCTATAGTATGTCACAGTATGTCACCTATAGTATGTCAAATGTGTGCAATCCTTGTATCTTTGTGGGATGGTCCAGGGTACCTATAGTATGTCACAGTATGTCACCTATAGTATGTCAAATGTGTGCAATCCTTGTATCTTTGTGGGATGGTCCAGGGTACCTATAGTATGTCACAGTATGTCACCTATAGTATGTCAAATGTGTGCAATCCTTGTATCTTTGTGGGATGGTCCAGGGTACCTATAGTATGTCACAGCTTTCTCCACATCAACACCAGAACCAATTAGGTTCGACTCACCAACCAATCAGCACTGGCTGTTTTGCTATACTATAACCTGCTGTGATTGTTTGCAGTTCAGTATCTTTCGCATTTGTTCTGATGAGCTTGAGACAAAAACCTTCAATGTCTCTTCTTATCAAGAAGCATTGATAACCTTATGCAGTTAGACTCAGTGCCTCTATTTATGAAGTCTAAGATCCCAGATGCTCTGCTGAGCACTTGCGCAGGATGTCTTACTACCTTAAATGTAGGTCAAACCGTGGGTACCTGGCTCTACACACTTTGTCAGAGTGCATTAAATTGATTCTGCCTCTATCTATTCCTTTCCTCAAAATGCATGACCTCACATTTCATCTTAAAATTTGTTTATATTGGCCTACTCAACTTGCACATCTTCATCCTGTTGCAGTCGACTGGTATTATCCTCACTTCCCCACATGAGGGGTGTGCCATCTCTGCTACTGTTTTGTTAGCATTTGTGTCCTTGATAAATGAGTCAACAGCATTCTTTTCAAAATTTCCTCACCTCCTCAGCTTTAGCTATTGGCTTCCCCTCTTTATTAAAACCACTCAACTTAATCAGCTGCAAGCTTTCTGAACATATTGCCACTGATATGGCTTCTTGCAAACAGTGCCTCTCAGTATCTGCAGCACCATACTGTGCTGCACTGTCCATTATCCCACCCATTAACTCATCTCCTGGGTCACTTGCCAACTCTGGGATTGGACGTAAAGTTCATGACAGTTAACCTGTACTTTAATCAAGAATGGTCCCAGACTGTTAGCTGACTGTTGAGGAAAAATATTGCCTCTAGGAGTGCAAAATTAATAAAGTTTAAGTGTTAACCTTTAGTCCACTAACATAGGCAAATACGGCAAGTGACAATTCCCCTATCAATCCATCACCTACAGGTTCCAATGCCAACAGCTCCCAACAGCAGCAGTGATTCACTCCATCAGCTCTCCTGACTCTTTAGTCGAACTTACATCAAACGATGTACCACCTGAGTGACCTGCTCAGCTAAAATTGCATACTCACATCCAGTCAATTATACAGAGTATCTCCTTCAGTCTCAAATAAACGGAACTTCTTGACCCCTTTATACAAATCATTCTATTTCCTTCACTGCTCCATGTTCCTCCTTCCAAACCTAGACAGAACACACTAAGACATTCGACAACTCAGACAGGGGAAATTTACCAAGGACAGGGAACGGAATGGGTCTGTTGTGGCTGCCAAGGCTCAAGTGTGGACAAAGTACTGTATCAAGTGGATAGTGTGAGAATAAAAGAGTCATGTGCACACGTACACAGGTTGGAGTCAATAGGCTGAATGCTGGGGGAGTGGCTACCCTTTAATAGAATTTTGTTCTTGCTCCCCTTTTTTTGGTACAGCACTTGTGAATCCAGCATCTCTCGAAACATGCACTGTACCTGAGATCAGAGTCCTACTCTATAGGACAGGATTGTCAGGGATGCAAAGTCACATATCCCATTTTATGGTATTAAATACTGTGTTGACCCAACTCTTTATTCACAAATATTCTGAGAAGCTTTGGAACATTTAAAGTGTTTTAATGTATCAGTGTGAAAAAGGTACAAGGTGCTGGGTGGGCAGGGTAGCAGCTGAGCAGGGCACTGAGGTCAGGTCAAGGAGCACTGCATATAAAATAGAGTGATGTCTTGGAGTCAAATCCTGGGGAGACTGACATTCACAGGTGGAACTCAGATACAACTGGAGATTCTTTAGTACAAAAAACTGCCAAAGAAACTCAAATACTCTACAGTGCTTCAAGATGCAAACACAACAGTCAGACTAGCACTTCAACCAATTAATGAGGAACAGCCACAGACAGATAATATTACTGGAGGAAATAAATGTCACAAATAAAGAGGCTATTAGTCCAGATAAACGAGAATAATGTCAAGCAAGACAAAGTAAAAGGAAATATTCAAACTGACAATGAAGAGACAAAGAGACAAGAGACTAGGAATACAAGAGGAATGTAACTCACCTCGCGACTCCCCAAAGTTTGTCCACCATCTGCAAGGCACAAATCAGGAAGGAATGGAATGGAATACTCCCCACTTGCCTGGGTGGGGGCAGCTTCAACAGCACTCCAGAAGCTGGACACCATCCAGGACAAAGCAGCCCGCTTGATTGGTACCACATCCACAAACATCCACTCCCTCTGCCACTGAACCTTAGTAGCAGCAGTGTGTATTATCTACAAGATGCACTGCAGAAATTCACCAAAGATCCTCACACAGCACCTTCTAAACCCACATACACTTCCATCCAGAAGGACAAGGGCAGCAAATGCAGGGGAACATCACTACCTTCAAGTTCCCTTCCAAGCCATTCCCCATCCTGACTTGGAAATATATCGACGTTCCTTTACTATGGCTGGGTCAAAATCCTAGAATTCCCTCCCTAAAGGAATTGCGGGTCAACCCACAACAATTTGGATTTGTGAAGGGTAGGTCTTGCCTTACAAGTCTTATTGAATTCTTTGAGGAGGTGACCAAGCATGTGGACGAGGGTAGAGCAGTGGATGTAGTATACATGGATTTTAGTAAGGCATTTGATAAGGTTCCCCATGGTAGGCTTATGTGGAAAGTCAGGAGGCATGGGATAGTGGGAAATTTGGCTAATTGGATAGAAAACTGGCTAACCGGTCGAAGTCAGAGAGTGGTGGTAGATGGTAAATATTCAGCCTGGAGCCCAGTTACAAGTGGAGTTCCACAGGGATCAGTTCTGGGTCCTCTGCTGTTTGTAATTTTTATTAATGACTTGGATGAGGGAGTCGAAGGGTGGGTCAGTAAATTTGCAGATGATACAAAGATTGGTGGAGTTGTGGATAGTGAGGAAGGCTGTTGTCGGCTGCAAAGAGACTTAGATATGATGCAGAGCTGGGCTGAGGAGTGGCAGATGGAGTTCAACCCTGCCAAGTGTGAGGTTGTCCATTTTGGAAAGACAAATAAGAATGCAGAATACAGTGTTAACGGTAGGGTTCTTAGTAAGGTGGAGGAACAGAGGGATCTTGGGGTCTATGTTCATAGATCTTTGAAAGTTGCCACTCAGGTGGATAGAGCTTGTAAGAAGTCCTATGGTGTATTAGCGTTCATTAGCAGAGGGATTGAATTCAAGAGTCGTGAAGTGATGTTGCAACTGTACAGGACTTTGGTTAGGCCACATTTGGAGTACTGTGTGCAGTTCTGGTCGCCTCACTTTAGGAAAGATGTGGAAGCTTTGGAGAGGGTGCAGAGAAGATTTACCAGGATGTTGCCTGGAATGGAGAATAGGTCGTACGAGGATAGGTTGAGAGTGCTAGGCCTTTTCTCGTTGGAATGGCGAAGGATGTGGGGTGACTTGATGGAGGTTTATAAGATGATCAGAGGAATAGATAGAGTAGACAGTCAGAAACTTTTTCCCCGGGTACCACAGAGTGTTACAAGGAGCCATAAATTTAAGGTGAAGGGTGGGAGATATAGGGGAGATGTCAGGGGTGGGTTCTTTACCCAGAGAGCGGTGGGGGCATGGAATGCGCTGCCTGTGGGAGTGGCAGAGTCAGAATCTTTGGTGACCTTTAAGTGGCAATTGGATTGGTACATGGATGGGTGCTTAAGCTAGGACAAATGTTCAGCACAACATCGTGGGCCGAAGGGCCTGTTCTGTGCTGTATTGTTCTATGTTCTATAACAAGTGGACTGCAGCGTTTCAAGAAGGCAGCTCACCATCACCTTCTCAAGGACGTTTTCCAGAAGTAGGGGTGCTGTTTTAAAATTAGGGGGTTGCCCTTTTCTGACACAGATGAGTAGAATGCTAATCAGAGAGGGTATCACAGCTACAGAAGTTACCATTGTCGAGGTGGGTCTGCCTACTGAGTCAGTATGGGTGGAAATTAGGAACAGTAAGGGAGCAGTCACCTCATTAGGGGTTTACTACAGGTCCCCCAATAGCATAGGTCAGCAGATTTTGGAAAAGTGTGAATGTCGTCGGGTTGTTTTTTTAGATTACTTACAGTGTGGAAACATGGCCTCATCAACTTGTCTAGTAACATCCTCAAAGAACTCAATAAGAATTGTGAGGCATGACAAAGCCGTGCTGACTGCATTTAATCAAGCCATGCTCTTACAGCATGGCCAATTCGCCTAACCTGCACTTTTTTGGACTGTGGGAGGAAACCAGAGCACCCGGAGGAAACCCACGCAGACACAGGGAGAATGTGCATACTCCACACAGTTAGTCGCCTGAGGCTGTTGTTGTAATGGGTGACTTTAACTTTCCCAATATTGATTGGACCCTCCTTCGAGCAGATGGTTTGGAAGGAGCTGTTTTTGTAAGGGTGTTCAGGAGGGTTTCCTAACTCAGTACATTGACAGGCCGACGAGGGGAGAGGCCATTTTGGATTTGGTGCTCAGCAATGAGCCGGGGCAGGTATCAGATCTTGCGGTGGGAGAGCATTTTGGTGACAGTGACCAAAACTGCCTCACATTCTACATAGCTATGGAGAAGGAGAGGATTAGGCAAAATGGGAGGATATTTAATTGGGGAAGAGGAAACTATGATGCTATCAGACGTGAGTTGGGAAGCATGGACTGGGAGTAATTGTTCCATGGAAAGGGCACCATAGATATTTGGAGACTGTTTAAGGAACAGTTGTTGTATATGAATCATAAACGTGTTCCTCTGAGACAGCAAGATGGGGTAAGATAAAGGAACCTTGGATGACGAGCGTGTAGGAGTTTCTCATCAAAAGAAAGAAGGCAGCTTACGTAAGGTGGAGGAAGCAAGGGACTTGCTCAGCTCTAGAGGATTACAGGCAGGCGAGGAAGGAGCTCAAAAATGGTCTGAGAACGAGGAGAGGGCACAAAAAAGGCTTGGCAGGAAGGATTAGGGAGAATCCAAAGGCATTTTACACGTATGTGAGGAATAAGAGAATGATCAAAAAAAGAGTAGGGCCGATTAAGGATAGCATAGGGAACTTGTGTATAGAGTCTGAGGAGGTAGGGAAAGCCCTAAATGAGTTTTTTGCTTCGGTCTTTACCAAAGAAAAGGACCTTGTAGTAAATGAAACCATTGAGGAGCAGGTGTGCATGCTGGAATGGATAGAGATTGAGGAAGTTGATGTGCTGAAAATTTTGACAAACATTAAGATTGACAAGTTGCCAGGGCCAGACCAGATTTGACCTCGGCTGCTTTGGGAAGTGAGAAACATGATTGCTTCGCCGCTTGCGAAGATCTTTGCATCCTCGCTCTCCACCGGAGTTGTACCTGAGGACTGGAGGGAGGCAAATGTAATTCCTCTCTTAAAGAAAGGAAATAGGGAAATCCCCAGCAATGACAGACCAGTCAGTCTCACGCCTGTCGTCTGCAAGGTGTTAAAAAGGATTTTGAGGGATAGGATTTATGACCATCTGGAAGAGCATGGCTTGATTAAATGCAGTCAGCATGGCTTTGTGAGGGGCAGGTCATGCCTCACAAACCTTATCGAGTTCTTTGAGGATGTTACTAGACAAGTTGATGAGGGTCGAGCGGTGGATGTGGTGTATATGGACTCCAGTCAGACATTTGATAAGTTTCCCCATGGTAGGCTCGTTCAGAAGGTCAGGAGGAATGGGATACAGGGAATTTCAGCTGTCTGGATACAGAATTGGCTGGTCGACAGAAGGCAGCGAGTGGTAGTGGAAGGAAAGTATTCTGCCTGGAAATCAGTGGTGAGTGGTGTTCCACAGGGCTCTGTTCTTAGGCCTCTACTCTTTGTAATTTTTATTAATGACTTGGATGAGGAGACTGAAGGATGGGTTAGCAAGTTTGCAGACGACACAAAGGTTGGAGGTGTCGTTGACAGTATAGAGGACTGCTGCAGCGTGACATTGACAGGAGGCAGAGATGGGCTGAGAGGTAGCAGATGGAGTTCAACCTGGATAAATGTGAAGTGATGCATTTTGGAAGATCGAACTTGAAAGTTGAGTACAGGATTAAAGACAGGATTCTTGGCAGTGTGGAGAAACAGCGGGATCTTGGTGTGCAGGTACATAGATCCCTTAAAATTGCCACCTAAGTGGACAGGGTTGTTAAGAAAGCATATGGTGTTTTGGCTTTCATTAACAGGGGGATTGAGTTTCAGAGCCATGAGATCTTGTTGCAGCTCTATAAAACTTTGGTTAGACCGCACTTGGAATACTGTGTCCAGTTCTGGTCGCCCTATTATAGGAAAGATGTGGATGCTTTGGAGAGGGTTCAGAGGAGGTTTACCAGGATGCTGCCTGGACTGGAGGGTTTATCTTAAGGAGAGAGGTTGACTGAGCTCGGACTTTTTTCATTGGAGAAAAGGAGGAGGAGAGGGGACCTAATTGAGGTATACAAGATAATGAGAGGCATAGATAGAGTCGATAGCCAGAGACTATTTCCCAGGGCTGAAATGACTAACATGAGGGGTCATAGTTTTAAGCTGGTTGGAGGAAAGTATAGAGGGAATGTCAGAGGCGGCTTCTTTACGCAGAGAGTTGTGAGAGCATGGAATGCGTTGTCAGCAGTTGTGGAAGTGAGGTCATTGGGGATATTTGAGAGACTGCTGGACATGCATATGGTCACAGAAATTTGAGAGTTTGTACATTAGGTTTACCTTACATGAGGATCAATGGTCAGCACAACATCATGGGCTGAAGGGCCTGTTCTGTGCTGTACTGTTCTGTGTTCTAATGTTTTACTCAGAGGGCTTTCCAGCGCCACACTGTCTGACTCTTACTCAGAGGATTGTGCGACTTTCAAACTCTGCTTCAGAGATCAGAACAAAATTCTAATAAAGGGTAGCCACTCCTACAACATTCAGCCTATTGACTCCAACTTCAGAGGCAGGGCCTTTGAACATTTTTAAGACAGAACAGGTAGACTCTTCTTAGACAGAGGAATCAATGGTTGGAGGGTACATGGATAAGTCAAGATCTTATTGAATGACAGAGTAGATCAGAGGGGCTGAATGGCCTACATCTGCTCCTCATGAGTATATTCACATGCAAATGGTGAAGAGCTACAGTGACAGCTGAAACTGACTGGTGAGCAAAACAATCAAACTTTAAGAGGAGACATTGGATGGAATATTAATTACACACAAGGAAATCAAATTAGTTCACTTCAGCTGAAAGCTGTTCACTAGCAGCTCTGTCCCAGGCTCCTGTCAGCAAACCAAAGAAGAAGAGAGAGAAAAAGGAGAAAAAAAAGGAAAAACACAAAGTGAAAGTGGAGGAGGAGGAGGAGAAGAAGTTCAAGACCTCTCAGGTGACCAAGACTGTGAGTGCAAGAAACACAGCAGCAAGAAGCCCGGCAGTGCAAACTCACTGACCAGGTGCGACACCCAGAAACTGCTGGAGCAGCAGTGATTCTCTAGATAGTAATATGAATTGCAGGCGTGGTGGATCTGTGGATGTCAAGTAGAAAGAGCACATAACTAGAGCAGTGATTGTAATCCAGAAATGCTGCGGATAGACCAAGATAAAGTAACAGGTTAATATCACGATCTCTGAATCTTTGTGAACACGGAGGTGATGCCAGAGGACCTGAGAGTTGTTCATTTTACACTTCTCTGAAACTGAAAGAGTAGAGGAGCTGGGTTCACGTTATTGACGGGGCTAGGGGCCGGGTTCACGTTATTGGCGGGGCTGGGGGCCGGGTTCACGTTACTGTCAGGGTGAGGAGCTGGCTTAACATTATTCGGTGGGGTGAAACGCCTAGAGGCCATGTTAAGGGATATAATTAAATTGCATATTGAAAGAGGTGTGTCAATTCGGTATGGATTAATAAAAGACAAAATAAAACAAAGATTTGCAGATGCTGGAGATTTGAAACAAAACAGAAATTGCTGGAGAAATTCACCAAGTCTGGCAGCATGTATGGGGAGAAAGCAAATGTAATGTTTCAAGTCTGGTGACTCCATCAGAACTGACAGCTGCAAGGAGAAACTGGTATTTGTGTAAGACAAGGTGGAGACTGCAGGGACTGTTTGCTCTGGAACAACATGGTCCACTCCTCCTCCATTCCCAATTCCTCCTCACATTTCCACGGCACTTTCCCATGCAATTGCAGAAGGTGTCAGACCTGCTAATAACCTCCTCCATTTCCAAGGCCCCAGACACATTCCAAGCGAAGCAGCAATTGACCTGCGCCTCATACAATTTAGTCTACTGTAGTCACTGTTCACGCTGTCGTCTTCTTTACATTGGGGAGATAAAATGCAGGCTGGGTGACCACTTTGCAGAAGACCTCTAAAAATGACAACTTTTGAGCCACAATGTCAAAGCTTCCTTTTAGCAAAATATTAATAGTTAACGGTTGGGCTGGTGACTTCAACGACATATAAAACTGAAGAACAGGTTGCAGGTGAAAACCTGAAATATTGGAAACAACCAGCAAATCTAGTAACCAGAAATCCTGGTAATATCCTGGGGACCCAGGTTTGAATTGCACCATGGCAGATAGTGGAAGTTAATTCAATTAAAAACACCCAGGAATTTAAAACAATGATGAATGTGAAGCTCCTGTTAATTGTTGTAAAAACCCATCGGTTCACAAATATCCTTTAGAAATGGAAAAGATGCTGTCCTTACTCTGGTCTGGCCTATGGATGACTCCATACCCACACAATGAAGTTGAATTTTAACCACTCTATACAATGGCCAAGCATGCCACTGAGTTGCATCAACAGCTGAAAAGTCTCAGAAAAAGAATGAATGCAGATGGACCACCTGGCATCGACCTCGGCACAGGAAACCACAATGGAAAATACAGCCCTGTTGATCCTGCAAAGTCCTTCTTACTAATATCTGGGGATCATACCAAAATTGGGAGAATTGTTTCACAGATGAATCATTCAACAGCCTGACCGAGTCAAACACATGGGATCAGACCTGATGGTTACGGCCATCACCATTCATGGTGATATTCTAAATCACCAGCAGGACAGACCCAGTAGAGGTGGTGGCACAGTGGGATACAGATAGGAGGGAGTGGTCCTTGAAGTGTTCAAACACTTATCTTCAAACACTGAAGTTTCATGGCATCAAGTTCACCACAAACAAGGAGACCAAATCCTCCCACAGCTGATGCCTGTGCTCCTTCACGTTGAACACCATGCAGGAAGTACTGAGGGTAGGGAAATGTAGTCTAGGTGGGGGACTTCAAGATCCATTCTGAAGTGTCTCGACAGCACTACTACTGACAGAACTGGCGAGTCCTAACGGATACTGCTGCCGGACTGAGTTTGCAGCAGGTGGTGAGGGAGCAAAGGGAGAAACAAATTTGACCTCATCCTCACCAAACTACCTGTGCAAATGCATTTGTCCATGACAGTATCACAAAGTGTAACCACCATACAGATTTGAAGAGATAAAATCTCATCTGCACATGGAGGATACCCTGCATAATTTTATATGACATGATTACCATGCTAAGTGGGATGATTTAGAACACATAAATGAGCAACTCATCAGCAGCAGCTGAATTTTCTCATACATAATCTGCAACCTAATAGCCAGCGCTCACCCATTCTATTGGTACCATTAAGCAAGAAGCTCAAAGTTAAAAAGTGTGGTGCTGGGAAAGCACAGCTGGTCAGGCAGCATTCAAGGTGCAGGAGAGTCGACATTTTGAGCATAAAGTAGCAGGGAATGCGATAAGTAGATGGGAGGTGGGGATGATGGTGATAGGTCAGAGGGGAGGGTGGAGCAAATAAGTGGGAACGAAGATGAACAGGTAGGACAGTTCAAGAGGTGGTGCCAAGTTACAGGATCTGGGATAAAGTGGGGCAGGGGAAATGAGGAAACTGATGAAATCAATATTGATCCTGTGTGGTTACAGTGCCAAGGGAGAAGATGAGGCATTCTTCTTCCAGACATCAGGGGGCTCTGGTTTGGCAGCAGAGGCAGCTAAAGACTTGCATGTCTTTGGCAGAGTGGGAGGGGGAGTTCAAGTGGTCGGCCCACAGGCAGCGGGGTTGATTGGTGCATGCCCCCCAGAGTACTAGGAACAGCATCAGGCATACTTAAAATTGAAATATCAATCAACAAAACAGGACTACTTGCGTGCTAAACATCAAGCAGCAAATGATAGAAAACGTTAAGCAATCCACCAACCAACAGATCAGATCTAAGTTCTCCAATTCTGTCGCATCCAGTTAAATAACAGACTAGAGGTGGTGGTTCTATAAATATCTACAAATAACCCCAAATTTAACTATGGAAGGACCCATATATCAATGCAAAAGATAAGGCTGAACCATTTGCAATAATCTTCAGATGGAACTACCAAGTGGATGATCCATCTTGACCTCTTCCAGAGGTCCCTAGCATCACGGATGCTGGTCTTCAGTCAATTCAATTCAATTCACTTCACATCACATTAGAAAAGCTTGAAATATTGGATAAGACAAAGGCGATGGACCCTGACAACGTTCTAGTACACAACTCGAGTACTATTGCCAAGTCTAGCTGCTACACTAGAGTTAAAACACTGGCAGTGATCTGACAATGTGAAAAATTGCCCAGGTATGTCTTGTACACAAAAAGTAGGATAAATCCAAATTTACCATTCCATCAGTCTACTCTTGATTATCAACAAAGTGATGGAAGGTGTCATCAACAGTGCTATCAAGCAGTGCCTACTCAGTGATACTTAGTTTCGGTTCTGTCAGAGCCACTCAGCTCCCGACCTCAGTACAGCCTTGGTTCAAACATGGATTAAAAGAGCTGAGTTCCAGAACTGAGGCAAGAGTTACAGCCTTGACATCAAGGCTGCACTTAACAGAGTATGGCATCAAGAGCCTTAGAAAAAACTGTAATCAATGAGTATTGGGGAGCAAACTCTCTGGCGGCTGGAGTCATACCTGGCACATGGGAAGATATTTGTGGGTTGTTGGAGGTCAGTTATCTCAGGTCTAGGACATCACTGCAAGTGTTCCTCAATGTAGTGCACAAGACTAACTATCTTCAATTGCTTCACCAATAATCTTTCATTCATAAGGTCGAAAATGGGTTTGTTTGATGATGATTTCATAATGATCAGCACCACTCCGACTCCTCAGGTACTGAAGCAGTTCACGATCAAATACATTACCTAGACAATATGCAGGTAAGTGCGAAGTATCAGCAAATAATATATAGGTTGCTCAAGTGTCAGGCAATGACCAACTCCAACAGGACACAATCTAACTATCACCAGTTGATTTTCAAATAGTATTACCATCACTGAATCCTCGACTATCAACATCCTGTGATTTACCAGAAAGTGAACTAGACCAGTCATATAAATACAGTGGTTATAAGACAAAGTCAGAGGCTAGAAATCCTGCAACGAGGTAACTCACTTCCCGACTTCCCAAAACCTGCCCACCATCTACAGTCCCAAGTCACATGCATGATCGACTCTCCCTCCTTGCTTTGATGAGCACAGCTCCATCAAACTCGAAACTTGACACCATCCAGTACAAAACAGCCTCTTTGATTGGCATTACATTCACAAACATTCATTCTTACCAAGTTCTGAGAAGGTTTGTAGCTCAGGTTGAGGTTCTGGATGCAGGTTTACTCACTGAGCTGGAAGGTTCATTTTCAGATGTTTTGTCATCATACTAGGTAACATCTTCAGTGAGCCTCCAAATGAAGCACTGGTGGTGTAGCCCGGTTTCTATTTATGTTTGGGTTTCCTTGGGTTGGTGATGTCATTTCCTGTTCTTTTTCTCAGGGGGTGGTAAATAGGATCCAAGTCAATGTGTTTGGTGATAGAGTTTCGGTTAGAATACCATGCTTCTAGGTATTCTTGTATGTGTCGCTGTTTGGCTTGTCCTTGGTTGGATGTGTTGTCCCAGTCGAAGTGGTGTCCTTCCTCATCTGAAAATAAGGCTAGTGAGAGTGGGTCATGTCTTTTTGTGGCAAGTTGATGTTCATGTGTGGCTCATTATCTGCCTGTTTGTCCAACGTAGTGTTTGTTACAGTTCTTGCACGGTATTTTGTAGATTCACTCTTATCACCATCAACATTCAGTTGTTGCAGTGTGCACCATTAACAAGATGCACTGCAGAAATTCACCGAGGCACCTTGCACTTTCCAGACTCATGACCACTACCATCTAGAAGGACAGAGGCAGCAGATACATGAGAACACTACCACTTGCAACTTCCCCTCTAAGCCACTCACCAGTCTGACTTGGAAATTACATCACTTTTCCTTCCCTATTACTAGTTCAAATCCTGAAATTCCTTCCCATCAGCATTATGGGTCTACCTACAGTAGATGGACTGCAGGTGTTCTAGAAAGCAGCTCACTACCACTTTCTCAAGGGCAACTAGGAATGGGAAATAAATCCTGGACCAACCAGCAAATGCTTACATTGCACAAATGAATTTCTAAAACCAGTAGAGGCTGTGAATTAAGGGAAAGGATGGTATTTGTATTTTACAACTTGGCCCATTGTCAGGATTGTAACTGAGGATGAGGCAAGCGAATACACATTAGAAAAATTTAGAAACATTTGCACTCTGACACATTTTGGGAGAGGGGAGGGTTAAGAATAAGGGGAAGAAATATGCACTCAATGGTGAAATGTTAAGAGAAGTTACAAAAAAAAAGGGTGAAGTGTTCTGATACACAAATCTCTAAACAGGTAGAGAACCAATTAAGCTCAACAGTATGGAACAGTGTCGCACCACCCCAACTGGTGCATGATGCACATTGATTAAGTGAAGTATCACAATTTGATAAATTGTGGAGCTGGAAAAAGCACAGATCAAGCAGGATCAGAGGAGCAGGGGAGTTGACGTTTCAGGTCAAAACCTTTCATCAGGACTGGTGAAAGATTATCACCTTAAACATCAACTTCCCTGTTCCTTCGATGCTGCTTGACCTGTGCTTTTTCCAGCTCCACACTTTATCGACCTGATATTCCAGCATCTGCAGCCCTCACTATCTCCAAGTACCTCAATTTACAAAGGAATGAAAGGGCTGCAAGTGTTTGTATTTTTAGGAGAGGAAAGGAGTCAAAACAACGGCACTTTTAAAAGGGAGGACAGATGATAGGCAGCACATGGTCAGTGAATAGGAAGGGTTTAAAGTGATTTGGGCCAAGTGCTGGCAAATGGGACTAGATAAGGTTAGGATATTTGGTAGGCATAGACAAGTTGGACCAAAGGGTCTGTTTCTGTGCTGTACATCTCTATGACTGAGTCAAAATGCCAATCACATTATATCTGCCTTGCCAGAATTTGCAGGTACTGAACTTCAATGATATAAACAGAACTTGTAGGGTGAAATTCCTTTGACAGTTACATCAGTCTTACAGATTATTCTCTCGAAGCTGCCTTCTCTACAGAATGAACCCAAAAACAATGCCACAACAGGCAGCTGAGGAATAACCAAGTAACTACATTAGATAATTTAATACTGGAGACTGCAAATGTCCATCTTGCAGACACCAGTACAGGAGGGAGGGTGGGGGGGGGGGGGGTCCGGGAGGGTCATGCTACCCACCCCAAAACTGAGTCCAGCTACTTCAATATATTGTTTAATAATACCCCCTACCTATCACACCCTTAACGGCTTGACTTGGCCAGCTACAGTTCCACAGGTGCCAGGCAGCCAAGAACATTTCTCAAAGTTCTTTCAATGAAAGGTCGTGAATAGAAGGAAGATATTTGTCAGAAAAGCATCACAGCTAATCCTGCCCTTACCCAAGGTTTACGTACAAATAGAAAATGGATCAGAATTCCAAACTGTTTGTCCCTTTGTTCGTCAGCCTCCAAGAGAACCCAAGGGGCTTCAGCCCAATTGAGCTCTTCCTGACACCAAACATGAAAGATTGTAAACTGCAGAATTTCAAGAGGACATGGATCAATTGGTGAAGTAAACTCATGACGTGCAATGAAGAGGAAGGTGAAGTGATTGACTTTGGCACAAAGAACATAGAGACAACATAAACTAAAGAGCACAATTCTAAAAGAGGTGCAGAAGCAGGACCCGATATACTTGCATTAGTCTTTGTCGGTGGCAAGACTAGTTGACAGTGATTAACAAAGCACATAATATTCTGGAATTTATTAACTGGGACATAAAGTACAAGAGCGAGTGCGATGTGGAACTTGCACAGAATAGTAGCTCAATTTTGTGTCATCAGCTCTGGGCCCTACACGTAGTCGTAGAGATGTACAGCACAGAAATAGACCCTTCGGTCCAACTTGTCCACGTTGACCAGATATCCTAAATTAATCTGGTCCCATTTGCCAGCACTTGACCCATATACTTCCTATTCATATACCCATCCAAATGCTTTTTAAATGTTTTAATTGTACCAACCTCCATCACTTCCTCTGGCAGCTCAGTTCATACACACACCACCCTCTGCGTGAAAACGTTGCCTCTTACATCCCTTTTAATTTTTTTCCCCCTCTCACCCTAAACCTATGCCCTCTAGCTCTGGACTCCCCTACTCCAAGTAAAAGACCTTGTCTATTTAACCTATACATGCTCATGCTTTTATAAACCTCTGAGGTCACCCTTCAGCCTCTGACACTCCAAGGAAAACAGCCCCAGCCTGTTCAGCCTCTCTTTAATCCTCCAACACGGTCAACATCCTTGTAAATCTTTTCTGAACCCTTTCAAGTTTCACAACAGCCTTCCAACAGGAGGAATACCAGATTTGCACACAATATTCCAAAAGTGGCCTAACCAATGTCCTGTACAGTCATAACATGACTTCAAGAAGAATGTGGCAGTGTTGAAAAATGTGCATGCAAGATTTTATGAGAAATGGCTACAAGGACGATGAACTTCATTAACAAAGTCTGACTGGAGAAACTGGGGCTCTTTTTCTTGGCAAAAAGATAACCGAGGGGAGAATTAGAAGTCATTTAAACTCATGAGGAGTCACAACAGTGTTGATAGAAACTAATCCCACTTGTGGGTGGATTGAAAATGAGGACGCATGGATTCAAATAGATGCACAAAAAGCTTTTACACACCATGAGTGGTTAGGATCTTCAATGCACTACCTGGGAATGTGCTGGAGAGGTTCAATGAAGGAGTTCTGAAGAGAATTCGCCTGTATCTGAAAATGAATAATCTGCAGGGTTGCAGAGGTGGTGGGAGAATAGCACTAAGTGCAATCAATGTGTTAACATGCGTCCAATAGGCCGAATGACCTCCTCCTGCACAGTGACCATTGTGAGAGCTGCAGGGTCACCCACCCCACAATGTCCTGACAGGACAGGGATTGTCTGACACTGGGATCAGGGAGCGGGGGGGACAGGGGACACGGAGGTCGGGGAGAAGGGCTCGATACACGCTCCGGCTCTGGGAGCCGCTGGGGCGGAGGGGGGGGGGGGGGGACTGAGCCTGCAGTAGATGTAGGGATGGGTCGAGGCCCTGGGAAACCGGCGTTCAAAGTCCTGAACCCACGTTAAGCCGGGCCTGAGCCTCCACTACCACCGCTGTTACCTGGGCCTGCCGCCGCCGCCGCTCTCCCCGTGCAGCCTGGGCCTCGGCCTGCCACCGCTGCTGTCCCTTCTGCTCGATGTGGCGGGAGCGCCCACTGCGCTTGCGCCGTTCCAAACCCCTGGCATGTGACAAAGAGCCGAAAAGGCCAAGAGAGAACAATAAGTGAGAGACTCCAGCCACAGAGCCCCACTGGAAGTAGACCTCCCAAAGAATGAAGTTAAAAATCACACACCAGGTTAGAGTCCAACAGGTTTAGTTGGAAGCACCAGGTTTCAGAGCGTCGCTCCTTTATCAGGTGATAGGGGAGGGCTCGATCCTAACACACAGAATTTATAGCAAAATTATACATTGAAAAATTGATTGTCTGTTAAGCCTTTCATCTGTTAGAATACAGTGATAGTTTCACTTCTTTCATGTGTAAATCACAAACCCTTTTTTAAAGTTGCATTCTCGGGTTAGCTGAAGAAGAGCTCATGCCCGAAACGTCGAATCTCCTGTTCCCTGGATGCTGCCTGACCTGCTGTGCTGTTCCAGCAATAAAGTTTCAACTTTGATCTCCAGCATCTGCAGACCTCACTTCCTTCTCGGGTTAGCTGTTAACAATGGTGATAGCTAGACAATGTGTTGAAGGTTCTGGATCAGTGGTGCTGGAAGAGCACAGCAGTTCAGGCAGTATCCGAGGGCAGGCAAAATCGACGTTTCGGGCAAAAGCCCTTCATCAGAAATAAAGGCAGAGAGCCTGAAGCGTGGAGAGATAAGCTAGAGGAGGGTGGGGGTGGGGGTGGGAGAAAGTAGCATAGAGTACAATACGTCAGTGGGGGAGGAGATGAAGGTGATAGGTCAGGGAGAAAAGGGTGGAGTGGATAGGTGGAAAAGGAGCTGGGCAGGTCGGACAAGTCCAGACAGGTCAGGGGATCGAGTTGCTGGAGGTTAGAAGCTAGGATGAGGTGGGGGAAGGGGAAATGAGGAAACTGTTGAAATCCACATTGATGCCCTGGGGTTGAAGTGTTCCGAGGCAGAAGATGAGGCGTTCTTCCTCCAGGCGTCTGGTGGTGAGGGAGCGGCGGTGAAGGAGGCCCAGCACCTCCATATCCTCGGCAGAGTGGGAGGGGGAGTTGAAATGTTGAGCCACGGGGCAATTTGGTTGATTGGTGCGGGTGTCTCAGAGATGTTCCCTAAAGTGCTCTGCTAGGAGGCGCCCAGTCTCCCCAATGTAGAGGAGACCGCATCGGGAGCAACGGATACAATAGATGATATTAGTGGATGTACAGGTAAAACTTTGATGGATGTGGAAGGCTCCTTTAGGGCCTTGGATGGAGGTGAGGGAGGAGGTGTGGGCACAGGTTTTACAGTTGCATGCCACCGCATCACCTTCATCTCCTTCCCCACTGACCTATTGTACTCTATGCTACTCTCTCCCCACCCTCCTCTAGCTTATCTCTCCACGCTTCAGGCTCTCTGCCTTTATTCCTGATGAAGGGCTTTTGCCCGAAACGTCGATTTTGCCTGTCCTCGGATGCTGCCTGAATTGCTGTGCTCTTCCAGCACCACTGATCCAGAATCTGGTTTCCAGCATCTGCAGTCATTGTTTTTACCAATATGTTGAAGGTGTTAGCCCCCTGTGTTCTCTCTCTGTCTATGCCATGATGTTTAGGTTGATTCTAATCTAAAAAAAGTGAGATAACAGAGTTTTACATGAATTCATGCAGTTTTTGAGCTCAGAGTTCCACATGAAGTTCTATGAGCATAGGCTGATAGGTACCCATAGGGAGGGCCTCAACCGGGACCTTGGGTTCATGTCACATTACATGTGACCACCATTGCACGATACATACACACTCACACAGGCACTCCGATACACATGGACACATATATACACAGACACCCACACACACCCTTACAGACACACACACTCCCACATGCACCCCCTCATAGACTTAAGACACTCTACACTCACTACACACACATACACTTTCTCACACTCATGACCCCCAACCCAGACAGACATACACAGACAGACAAAGACCCACATGCACACATATATCTTGTGGGGTGAATTTTTACTTGCAGGGTTACATTGTACTTTGCTCAAAAACTGCATGCATTCATGTCAAACTTCTATCTCACTTTTTTTAGATTAGAATCAACCTAAACATCTTGGCATAGACAGAGAACACAGGGGGCTAATACCTTCAACATATTGTCTAGCTATCTCCATTATTAACAGCTAACCTGAGAATGTAACTTTTTAAAAAAGGTTTTGTGATTTACACATGAAAGAAGTGAAACTATCACTGTATTCTAACAGATGAAAGGCTTATCAGACAATCAATTTTTCAATGTACAATTTCAGTTACATCACACTGTAAATTTTTGCTATACATTCTGTGGGTTAGGATTGAGCCCTCCACTATCACCAGCTCAACAAGTCCTGAAGAAGGGTTATGAAGGAGCAAAGCTCCGAAAGCTAGTGTGCTTCCAATTAAACCTGTTGGACTATAACCTGGTGTTGTGTGATTTTTAACTTTGTACACCCCAGTCCAACACCGGCATCGCCAAATTATCCCAAAGAATAATACGGACAGCACTGAGGGACAGCGGAAACCTGGGGAAAGATGATGGAAACAAATTGAGGAGTAAATTACACATCATTTCCAATGCGTGGGTGGGAGCGGCAGGGGAATGAAGTACCAGTCTATGGTCGTTATGATTGCTTCGTCAACAGTTATCAGACAAAACAAAACTGCAAATGCTGGAATCCAAAGTAGACAGACAGGAAGCTGGAAGAATACAGCAAGCCAGGCAGCATCAGGAGGTGAAGAAGTGGACGCTGCAGGTGTAAATCTTCTTCATGACCCGTTATACTGGGCAGTGTCTTCAAAGGATGCCAACATTGAAGAAGGTCTCTGCCTCCCTGAGAGATGCACTCAGTGAGTCCCTTTCTCACTACCATAACACTGTGACCTCCTTAGCCCTCCAGCTCTTTGGCCACAGTGCCATTCCTCAGCTGCTATCTTTGTAACTATCTCATGCCTCAAGGCCTCCTAGTACATTTTAAACCCTCCAAATTTGGACCCACCTTTGATGCTCCATACTTGCAATACCTCCACAAACAATTCTCTCTCTGGAATCTCTGCTCCACCGTCTCGGCTTTGTGGAGGCACTTCCATTTCCTCGCCTCATCCCTCACCCAGCCCACAGCCACCTCCCTTTCCCAAACATGTGGAGGACCTCAACTATTCGACATCTAATGGAGAATCCACCAGCTCAACAAGTCCTGAAGAAGGGTTACACCTGAAACATTGACTTCTCCATCTCATGATGCTGCCTGGCTTGCTATGTTCTCCCAGACTCCTGCCTATCTACTTTAGTCAACAGTTATGTTCAGAAAGTAGAAGCAAGAGACTGTTTAAGCTGATTTTAATTTGTTTTAAAAAACAATAGAGATGTCTGTGTATGGGTGTTTGTTGAGAGGGAGCATGCAGTGTCCAAGAACACAGTGGAGGCCTTTCAAGACCAGTGGGTATCAGAGACTGGGGCGCATAATCGGAAAATAACATTTTGATTTAATATTGATAAGTTTCCATGAATTTTTGATTTTGTTACTATGCCTCACCAGAGGATATTGAAACTGTTTTATTTTAAAAGAGACAAAAGTAGAGGTGAAAATTGAAAAACATTTGGAAGTCCATTCACAATAAATTTGATGTACTACTTGAAGAAAATAAAGAAAAAGGTCAACGTAACATTGGATCTCAACAGTTTGAACATCAGATGATACAGAGTCCACATTTGAATATTACGTACAGTTCTGGGCATCACATCTCAGAGTAAATCTTGATTTTGGAGACAGGACTCTGTCATTTAAGTAAAGGATGTGTCACTGATTAGGCCAACATTTATTGCTCATCCCAGTAACAATTGACAACATGGATGTGAAGTTGGAGTCACATGTATGCCAAACAAGTTAAGGATGACATATTTACTTCTGTAAAAGGCAATAGTGAGCCAGTTGGGTTTTTACATCAATTGACAATGGTAATTCGGTTTTCATTTTTTAATCAAGATTTTTACTCAATTCCAATTTCACCATCTGTCAATGGTGAAGTTCAAACCCATGTCATCCAAGCGGGATTACGACAACATAGACATTATTATTAGCCAACATCTCCCCCGGTTAGTGAAGCAGTTCTAGGATTCTGATCCAGCAACAGTGAGGGAACAGTGATATATTTTCATGTAAGAATGGTGTTTGGTTTGGAGTGAAACTTGCAGATGGTTGTCTTTCCTGGTGTCTTCCATCCTTGTCTTTCCTCATGATAGAGGTCACGAGTATGTTAGGTGCTGTCAGAGGAGTCTTGGTGAATTTCTGCATTGAATCTTGTAAATTACACACACTGCTGTAACTGTGCATTGGTGGTGAGGGAGTAAATTTTGAAAGTAATTTACCACAGAACTCCTGTCCTCTGACCTCTGGATGCACAGTTTCTACATAGCTGGTCCAGTTCAGTTGCTCACTACTTATCATCTTAAACTGCAATTGCTGAGATCTTGCTGCATTTGGACATGGACTGCTTCAGTATCTGAGGAGTTGTGAATGGTGATGAACATTGTGCTTGGCTCCAGTTCTGTGTTCTTTTTTAGTGCAGATAAATAATAACGATTGAAAAAATGCAAGAGGCTGAATGACCTCCTAATCCCAAAACAAGAGTGAGGGCCTCTCCATGTATTATTCACCTTATTGCATATAATGTTAAACATTATACCTATGAGTAGCAATGCTTGTTTAACCCACTGACCCCATTCACACTCTCCTGAGCTATGAGCATAAACTCTCAGTCTGTCAGGAACAATGATCACAGAGCAAGATTTATGATGTCCCCAAAATGGTTGAGTGTTTGGACAGGTCTTTAAAAGGTCTCAGTATAATAAATAATACTTTACCACCCCCTGAGAAAAAGAACAGGAAATGACATCACCAACCCAAAAAACTCAAACATACAAATAGAAAACAGGAATCATCAGCAGTACTTCATCTGGAGGCTCACTAAATATGTTACCTAGTATGGTGACGAAATGTCTGAAAATGAACCCTCCAGCTCAGCGAGCAAACCTACATCCAGAACCTCAACCTGAGCTACAAATCTTCTCAAAACTCTATAATGCTTCACCTTCTGAAGAGTAAATCAGTACAGAGTTTCATAACTTGGTGATTTCTGTTTTTTGTGTTTTAAAATTTTAGTATCTGTATAGTTAACCTGACAGCAATCATATTGTATAGCACTTCTCAGCATTAACGGTGTGAGCTAAGGCTTTATGTTCAGCTAACAGGAAGCAAAAAAAGATAGAAACGAGAGGAGAATTGAGCTAAGTCAATTTACAGTTAGCAAATACACATTTCACTTGAACATTAATTCCAAATTGATAACTGGTAAAACGTTTTGAGGAAAATGTAAATCAACAGGAGGCCACTCAGCCCCTCAAGCCTTTGTTGCTATTCAATTAGATCATAACTGATCTGTATCTGAACCCTGCCCATTCTTTGATCATAAGAAAATGCAAGATATCCGATCTGAAACAATAATGCTGGGGGTTGGAGAACCTTAACAGCTCTGGCAATACTTATGGACAGAGAAACAACATGACTCAAGACCAACATGACTCTTTCTTTCACTTTCCAGCATTTTCTGATTTTATTTCAAACAGCTAGTCTGTCGTCTCCGAAGGTGTGATTGAGTCCCAACTGCACCAGGATTTTTCTGGAAGAGATTGACAGATTTTCACAGATTTGCAAAATATTTCCCGATGTTATCCTTCAACAATATTCGTCAAATTTTAAGATTCTGCTCCTTGTTCAGGACTCATTCTTACTGCAGGCATGGTGGCACAGTGGTTAGCACTAGGACCTCACAATGTCAAGGACCTGGGTTCGATTCCAGCCTCAGCCGACCATCTCTGTGAAGTTTGCACATTCTCCCTGTGTATGCATGAGTTGCCTCCAGGTGCTGTGGTTTCCTCCCACAGTCCAAAAATATACAGTTTAGACAGATGGTGATTCAGCACAGCCACAGTGTGACCAGGGTTGTGCAGGCTAAGTGGATAAACCTGGGAAATGCAGCGTTAGAGGGATGGGGTGAGGGTGGAATGCCATTCAGAGGATGATGTGAATTTGATGGACTCCTTCGCCACTTTACAGATTGTATGATTAAAGGAAATATAATTCTGTATCTATTGTGTTGAAGTTTTTAATCCAATGAAATATTTTGCTTGAGACACACCTAATTTCTTATTTTGAACAAAATGCAAGGCTGAGTCTGCATCTGTCTTCACAAGTCAATCCATCGATTGTGAAGGGTCCACAAGACCTGAAACGTTAACATTGTGTTTCCTCCTTAGAAACAACAAAACCTGCCAAGTTTTTCTAGCTGGTTTCATCATCATCAGTACTCTCATTTTTATTTTGTTTAATCCATTGGTAAATTAGTGATGTGATCCTCACGGATTGAAATGTTTGGCAAGATAACAGTTTCTGGAAACGATGGCACCTGCAGCACAGAGTCTGAGAAAAGAAACTGCTCACCCTGTGCTGACCTTCCGACAGTGCGGCGCTCCCTCAGCACTGACCCTCCGACAGTGCGGCGCTCCCTCAGCACTGACCCTCCGACAGTGCGGCGCTCCCTCAGCACTGACCCTCCGACAGTGCGGCGCTCCCTCAGCACTGACCCTCCGACAGTGCGGCGCTCCCTCAGCACTGACCCTCCGACAGTGCGGCGCTCCCTCAGCACTGACCCTCCGACAGTGCGGCGCTCCCTCAGCACTGACCCTCCGACAGTGCGGCGCTCCCTCAGCACTGACCCTCCGACAGTGCGGCGCTCCCTCAGCACTGACCCTCCGACAGTGCGGCGCTCCCTCAGCACTGACCCTCCGACAGTGCGGCGCTCCCTCAGCACTGACCCTCCGACAGTGCGGCGCTCCCTCAGCACTGACCCTCCGACAGTGCGGCGCTCCCTCAGCGCTGACCCTCCGACAGTGCGGCGCTCCCACAGCGCTGACCCTCCGACAGTGCGGCGCTCCCTCAGCACTGACCCTCCGACAGTGCGGCGCTCCCTCAGCGCTGACCCTCCGACAGTGCGGCGCTCCCTCAGCACTGACCCTGCAACAGTGCGGCACTCCCTCAGCACTGACCCTCCCTCAGCACTGACCCTGCAACAGTGCGGCGCTCCCTCAGCACTGAACCTGCAACAGTGCGGAGCTCCCTCAGCACTGACCCTGCAACAGTGCCCACTCCCTCAGCACTGACCCTCCGACTGTTTGGCACTCACTCAGCACTGACCCTACAACAGTGCGGCGCTCCCTCAGCACTGACCCTCCGACAGTGCGGCACTCCCTCAGCACTGACCCTCCGACAGTGCGGCGCTCCCTCAGCGCTGACCCTCCGACACTCCCTCAGCGCTGACCCTCCGACAGTGCGGCGCTCCCTCAGCGCTGACCCTCCGACAGTGCGGCGCTCCCTCAGCGCTGACCCTCCGACAGTGCGGCACTCCCTCAGCACTGACCCTCCGACAGTGCGGCGCTCCCTCAGTGCTGACCCTCCGACAGTGCCCACTCCCTCAGCGCTGACCCTCCGACAGCGCCCACTCCCTCAGCACTGACCCTCCGACAGTGCCCGCTCCCTCAGCACTGACCCTCCGACAGCGCCCACTCCCTCAGCACTGACCCTCTGACAGTGCCCACTCCCTCAGCACTGACCCTCTGACAGTGCCCACTCCCTCAGCACTGACCCTCCGACAGTGCCCACTCCCTCAGCACTGACCCTCTGACAGTGCCCACTCCCTCAGCACTGACCCTCCGACAGCGCCCACTCCCTCAGCACTGACCCTCCGACAGTGCGGCACTCCCTCAGCACTGACCCTCCGACAGCGCCCACTCCCTCAGCACTGACCCTCTGACAGTGCCCACTCCCTCAGCACTGACCCTCCGACAGCGCCCACTCCGTCAGTACTGACCCTCCGACAGTGCCCACTCCCTCAGCACTGACCCTCTGACAGTGCCCACTCCCTCAGCACTGACCCTCAGACAGCGCACACTCCCTCAGCACTGAACCTCCGACAGTGCGGCACTCCCTCAGCACTGACCCTCCGACAGTGCGGCACTCCCTCAGCGCTGACCCTCCGACAGTGCGGCGCTCCCTCAGCGCTGACCCTCCGACAGTGCGGCGCTCCCTCAGCGCTGACCCTCCGACAGTGCGGCGCTCCCTCAGTGCTGACCCTGCAACAGTGCGGCGCTTCCTCAGCACTGACCCTCCGACAGCGCCCACTCCCTCAGCACTGACCCTCTGACAGTGCCCACTCCCTCAGCACTGACCCTCCGACAGCGCACACTCCCTCAGCACTGAACCTCCGACAGTGCGGCACTCCCTCAGCACTGAACCTCCGACAGTGCCCACTCCCTCAGCACTGACCCTCTGACAGTGCCCACTCCCTCAGCACTGACCCTCCGACAGCGCCCACTCCCTCAGCACTGACCCTCCGACAGTGCCCACTCCCTCAGCACTGACCCTCCGACAGTGCGGCGCTCCCTCAGTGCTGACCCTCCGACAGCGCCCACTCCCTCAGCACTGACCCTCCGACAGTGCCCGCTCCCTCAGCACTGACCCTCCGACAGCGCCCACTCCCTCAGCACTGACCCCCTGACAGTGCCCACTCCCTCAGCACTGACCCACCGACAGCGCCCACTCCCTCAGCACTGAACCTCCGACAGTGCGGCACTCCCTCAGCACTGACCCTCTGACAGTGCGGCACTCCCTCAGCACTGACCCTCTGACAGTGCCCACTCCCTCAGCACTGACCCTCCGACAGTGCGGGACTCCCTCAGCACTGACCCTCCGACAGTGCCCACTCCCTCAGCACTGACCCTCCGACAGTGCGGCCCTCCCTCAGCACTGACCCTCCGACAGTGCCCACTCCCTCAGCACTGACCCTCCGACAGTGCGGCCCTCCCTCAGCACTGACCCTCCGACAGTGCCCACTCCCTCAGCGCTGACCCTCCGACAGTGCGGCACTCCCTCAGCGCTGACCCTCCGACAGTGCGGCGCTCCCTCAGTGCTGACCCTCCGACAGTGCGGCACTCCCTCAGCGCTGGCCCTCCGACAGTGCGGCGCTCCCTCAGTGCTGACCCTCCGATAGTGCCCACTCCCTCAGCGCTGACCCTCCGACAGCGCCCACTCCCTCAGCACTGACCCTCCGACAGCGCCCGCTCCCTCAGCACTGACCCTCCGACAGTGCGGCGCTCCCTCAGCACTGACCCTCCGACAGTGCGGCGCTCCCTCAGCAATGACCCTGCAACAGTGCGGCGCTCCCTCAGCGCTGACCCTCCGACAGTGCGGCAAGCCCTCAGCACTGACCCTGCAACAGTGCCCACTCCCTCAGCACTGACCCTCCGACTGTTTGGCACTCACTCAGCACTGACCCTACAACAGTGCGGCGCTCCCTCAGCACTGACCCTCCGACAGTGCGGCACTCCCTCAGCACTGACCCTCCGACAGTGCGGCGCTCCCTCAGCGCTGACCCTCCGACACTCCCTCAGCGCTGACCCTCCGACAGTGCGGCGCTCCCTCAGCGCTGACCCTCCGACAGTGCGGCGCTCCCTCAGCGCTGACCCTCCGACAGTGCGGCACTCCCTCAGCACTGACCCTCCGACAGTGCGGCGCTCCCTCAGTGCTGACCCTCCGACAGTGCCCACTCCCTCAGCGCTGACCCTCCGACAGCGCCCACTCCCTCAGCACTGACCCTCCGACAGTGCCCGCTCCCTCAGCACTGACCCTCCGACAGCGCCCACTCCCTCAGCACTGACCCTCTGACAGTGCCCACTCCCTCAGCACTGACCCTCTGACAGTGCCCACTCCCTCAGCACTGACCCTCCGACAGTGCCCACTCCCTCAGCACTGACCCTCTGACAGTGCCCACTCCCTCAGCACTGACCCTCCGACAGCGCCCACTCCCTCAGCACTGACCCTCCGACAGTGCGGCACTCCCTCAGCACTG
The DNA here is from genome assembly GCF_037043375.1 of Chiloscyllium plagiosum. Lineage (NCBI taxonomy): Eukaryota > Metazoa > Chordata > Chondrichthyes > Orectolobiformes > Hemiscylliidae > Chiloscyllium > Chiloscyllium plagiosum. Next base: position 2,857,513 of record NW_028270159.1, on the reverse strand, counting down.
ACCCTCCGACAGCGCCCACTCCCTCAGCACTGACCCTCTGACAGTGCCCACTCCCTCAGCACTGACCCTCCGACAGCGCCCACTCCGTCAGTACTGACCCTCCGACAGTGCCCACTCCCTCAGCACTGACCCTCTGACAGTGCCCACTCCCTCAGCACTGACCCTCAGACAGCGCACACTCCCTCAGCACTGAACCTCCGACAGTGCGGCACTCCCTCAGCACTGACCCTCCGACAGTGCGGCACTCCCTCAGCGCTGACCCTCCGACAGTGCGGCGCTCCCTCAGCGCTGACCCTCCGACAGTGCGGCGCTCCCTCAGCGCTGACCCTCCGACAGTGCGGCGCTCCCTCAGTGCTGACCCTGCAACAGTGCGGCGCTTCCTCAGCACTGACCCTCCGACAGCGCCCACTCCCTCAGCACTGACCCTCTGACAGTGCCCACTCCCTCAGCACTGACCCTCCGACAGCGCACACTCCCTCAGCACTGAACCTCCGACAGTGCGGCACTCCCTCAGCACTGAACCTCCGACAGTGCCCACTCCCTCAGCACTGACCCTCTGACAGTGCCCACTCCCTCAGCACTGACCCTCCGACAGCGCCCACTCCCTCAGCACTGACCCTCCGACAGTGCCCACTCCCTCAGCACTGACCCTCCGACAGTGCGGCGCTCCCTCAGTGCTGACCCTCCGACAGCGCCCACTCCCTCAGCACTGACCCTCCGACAGTGCCCGCTCCCTCAGCACTGACCCTCCGACAGCGCCCACTCCCTCAGCACTGACCCCCTGACAGTGCCCACTCCCTCAGCACTGACCCACCGACAGCGCCCACTCCCTCAGCACTGAACCTCCGACAGTGCGGCACTCCCTCAGCACTGACCCTCTGACAGTGCGGCACTCCCTCAGCACTGACCCTCTGACAGTGCCCACTCCCTCAGCACTGACCCTCCGACAGTGCGGGACTCCCTCAGCACTGACCCTCCGACAGTGCCCACTCCCTCAGCACTGACCCTCCGACAGTGCGGCCCTCCCTCAGCACTGACCCTCCGACAGTGCCCACTCCCTCAGCACTGACCCTCCGACAGTGCGGCCCTCCCTCAGCACTGACCCTCCGACAGTGCCCACTCCCTCAGCGCTGACCCTCCGACAGTGCGGCACTCCCTCAGCGCTGACCCTCCGACAGTGCGGCGCTCCCTCAGTGCTGACCCTCCGACAGTGCGGCACTCCCTCAGCGCTGGCCCTCCGACAGTGCGGCGCTCCCTCAGTGCTGACCCTCCGATAGTGCCCACTCCCTCAGCGCTGACCCTCCGACAGCGCCCACTCCCTCAGCACTGACCCTCCGACAGCGCCCGCTCCCTCAGCACTGACCCTCCGACAGTGCGGCGCTCCCTCAGCACTGACCCTCCGACAGTGCGGCGCTCCCTCAGCAATGACCCTGCAACAGTGCGGCGCTCCCTCAGCGCTGACCCTCCGACAGTGCGGCAAGCCCTCAGCACTGACCCTCCGACAGTGCGGCGCTCCCTCAGCGCTGACCCTCCGACAGTGCCCACTCCCTCAGCGCTGACCCTCCGACAGTGCCCACTCCCTCAGCGCTGACCCTCCGACAGCGCCCACTCCCTCAGCGCTGACCCTCCGACAGCGCCCACTGCCTCAGCACTGACCCTCCGACAGTGCCCGCTCCCTCAGCACTGACCCTCCGACAGCGCCCACTCCCTCAGCACTGACCCTCCGACAGCGCCCACTCCCTCAGCACTGACCCTCTGACAGTGCCCACTCCCTCAGCACTGACCCTCTGACAGTGCCCACTCCCTCAGCACTGACCCTCCGACAGTGCCCACTCCCTCAGCACTGACCCTCTGACAGTGCCCACTCCCTCAGCACTGACCCTCCGACAGCGCCCACTCCCTCAGCACTGACCCTCCGACAGTGCGGCACTCCCTCAGCACTGACCCTCCGACAGCGCCCACTCCCTCAGCACTGACCCTCCGACAGTGCGGCGCTCCTCAGTGCTGACCCTCCGACAGTGCCCACTCCCTCAGCGCTGACCCTCCGACAGCGCCCACTCCCTCAGCACTGACCCTCTGACAGTGCCCACTCCCTCAGCACTGACCCTCCAACAGTGCCCACTCCCTCAGCACTGATCCTCCGACAGTGCGGCGCTCCCTCAGCACTGACCCTCTGACAGTGCCCACTCCCTCAGCACTGACCCTCCGACAGTGCCCACTCCCTCAGCACTGACCCTCTGACAGTGCCCACTCCCTCAGAATTGACCCTCTGACAGTGCTCACTCCCTCAGCACTGACCCTCCGACAGTGCGGCGCTCCCTCAGCACTGACCCTCTGACAGTGCCCACTCCCTCAGCACTGACCCTCCGACAGTGCCCACTCCCTCAGCACTGACCCTCTGACAGTGCCCACTCCCTCAGCACTGACCCTCCAACAGTGCCCACTCCCTCAGCACTGACCCTCCGACAGTGCGGCGCTCCCTCAGCACTGACCCTCTGACAGTGCTCACTCCCTCAGCGCTGATCCTCCGACAGTGCGGCGCTCCCTCAGCACTGACCCTCTGACAGTGCCCACTCCCTCAGCACTGACCCTCCGACAGTGCCCACTCCCTCAGCACTGACCCTCCGACAGTGCGGCGCTCCCTCAGCACTGACCCTCCGACAGTGCGGCGCTCCCTCAGCACTGACCCTCTGACAGTGCCCACTCCCTCAGCACTGACCCTCCGACAGTGCGGCACTCCCACCGCATCCACCTCTCGGGTCAAGTCCGTTATTTCGATCCCAGAATTTGCTGCCTCACTGCGCCTGCGTGCCCCTTGCTTGCTGGGATCTGTAGTCCGAGCTGCTGTAGAGGGATAGCCAGAACTACAACCCCCGGCGGCCACTGCGCAACTCCCGCGCAGCCGCATTCTGTGGGCGCGCTCCGAACGCCCGTCAAGGCAGCGACGGAAAGAGGTAACGGGGAGGGG